>NW_006287829.1:108140-128720 GCF_000327345.1 Myotis davidii
TATCTTCAGCAGTGTTTGACTATGTTCTGCTCAGTGAGAAAACCTGAAGTCATTTTCAAGGTCCACCATTTCGTATTTCTTTTCAGTCGGGTCAAGTTTCTAAGTTGTCTAAATCTCCATTTTCCAGCTAATGAAAGGAAAATAGGATTCCACTGAGTCTCCTATCTACCTACTCCAGGACTTCAGTGAGGATCAAATGAGATGAGGCACGGGAAAACACGTCACAGACATTTGGTTAAAGTGTGAAATGTTTCCACCTGACTATAAAGCAAGTCGTATTCCTGGGCTGGAGAAACTGAAAGGAGGCTAGTTGCTAGAGAGAGGGTGCCGGATGTTGGTATGTGACATCGTTACCTGGCGCCCACAGCCACTGTTTTCGGGCTGGGCTGTGGGCCACAGTTTGCACCATGGGGCCTCAGCAGTGTCAGCTGCGATTTGGTGGGCTGTCGCTCCGTGGTGGTGGTGGCGGGGCCTGTGTTGGGAGAAGCTGAGTGTTGCTTTATGGGCACCAGGTCCTTGGTGTCGTTTCTCTGTAAATAGCCAGTGTGCGTCACAACAGTTCCTGCATTAAGCATCTTCCCCCTGGTGGTCAGTGCACATCATAGCGACCAGTCGGGAGGTCAGACACTTAGCATATTAATTAGCCTTTTAAATATTTAGATAACTCATATTTTCTGCAGTGGCGGGAAGTCCATTGATCTTCAGAAGCTCAAGTTAAAGTATATAAAGGATTAAATTATAAATCCACCACTCTGTTTCTTTTTTGGTTCCCCTAATTTAACATTATTTATATTTCTTGTGTGTGTGTGTGTGTGTGTGTGTGTGCGCGCGCACGCGTGTGTGTGTACATGTGCGCGCGCATAGACCGCTGGCATTTCACAAAGTGTTTTAGCCTGAGAATTGAGACTGGACTGCAAAGGAAGCCAGAACAAGATATTTAATTATTCTCTGGGCCTACATAATAATTTGCTAGTAGAGAGTGTAGAGTGTCGAGGTGCAACACTTAAAGAAAGTCTGCTGAATCCGTCAGATGAGTGAAATCCTTCCCCACCAGTTTCAGTGTATAGTGTGTGTGAAGCTTGCTGTGAGAGGTAAAGTTATTGGCAGGATTTGTTTTTCTCTCCCTTGTCATTGCAGTGTCTGATCCATTTGGATAAACCCTTATCACCGTTAGAATCATGAACAGGAAATAAAATCACTGACATCAGAGAAACTTTATTCCTTTTCCAAGAGCAACCGTGGTGATTTGTACGAGGACTCAAATTTCCTGATTCTGGTGGATAAGACATTGACCCAGACATTTAGATTTAAAAGGAAGGAAGCCTCTGGCAATTTCAATTTACTTTTGGACACTGACCCTGTGATGTTATAGAGACAATAACTTCCAAAATATCATAAGAAGGGATAGGAAGCAAACTTGTCACATATGAAAACTTCTTCTATCTTTCCAGTTTGTTATTTGAAATAATTAATAATTATCTGTGAGCAAATGAAACCACTCCCGTTCTACCAAAGGGGCCTTTTCTGTGTGCCACTTGCATTGTTTATGTCTTTGTCACTAGGAATTTGAATCAGAAAAGCTACTTTGGATAGGCCCTGAATTTCAGATAATAAAAAACTTCTGAAATGAGTCCTGTTCATTTTCAGGCTATTTGTGGCTGCACCTGTTCAGACATGGTTCCAAATGGCTGTGGTTTAACCACTCCCTCAACACTCTTGATTAAGAACATGGCTTCATCAAGCAGGTCGGAAAGCTCTCACACCTGTATTTGAGTTTAGGGTTTCTTCTTTCAGAGGACAATCTTCAATTTTGTTCAGACAGTTTTGTACACAATTATCTCTCTGCATCTGTCTCCAAGGCAGTCCTATCCTAGGAGATGATATATGCTACCACCTCATAATACAGCAGGGAGTCAAACATTGCTTTCACCAGACATTTAACTTCCCCGCCCAACCTGAGAGAGAGTAATCAATGAATAAATGTTGTGAGCATAAGCTTTATTGTGAGGATAACTTGGAGTGCAAATTCTAACTCTGTCCCTAACTGGCTATGAAGCCTTAGTTAAGCTACTAAAGAACTTTAACAGTATTTTACTTGTCTACAAAATGGGTGTAATCATTCATTGTTCACATGGCTTTAAAGATTAGGAGAGATTATGTATTAAACATGCTAATAGAATTCCTGATGCATAAGACAGCCTTAATAAATTGAGGTATAAAATGTTCTTTAATTTTAAACCCAAGGAGGTTTAGTCATTCCCACATCCTTAAATATTATAGTCCTATCTTTTTTCTAATTGAAATCATTTTATGAATTTTAATAGTAGAAAATGTGTTTTAACAGCAGTCATAAAATCAACATCACCACATACACAAAGGACAAGGCACCAGTTTGACACACCATATATTAAAATTGGGTTCATTGGAATTATAGGCCTATCTTGAATTTTATTCCCAAGGTGTCTCTCTTACCAAGTTGGGACTTACTTGGCAGGAAATATGTCTCTCTCTCCCTCCCTGGGTCCTGGCAAATAGTGAATTTTCCAAAATTTTTTCATGAATGGTAATTTGATAAATATGCTGTATAATCATATTTTAGGAAATCATATAATCACATTACATAAAAAAGAAAATTAAGAGTCTTGTGTTTCTGAATGTAACTCTAAAAGCATGGAGCATGATATAGAGAAACACATAATAATGTAGAAATGAATTAATGATGGAATATTTATTATAGCTAATCAAATAAGTAGTTATTTTTCAGTCCTTGATATAAAACTCTACTACTTCAACTTATATTCCTGTTTAAAGGTTATCAGTAGATGTAAAATGTACCTTACAACAATATTATGCTTGTTCTATATATTTAACCACACATATCTTTCTGTTTCCATAGATCTTCTATTATACTATACTGTTTTAAAAATAACCCAATGTAAATGTGTAAATAATTTGAAGGGAAAATATAATTTTACAACTCTATAGATTATTTTTATAAATTGAAACACAATATTTTATTTTATGCTAAACCTCTATAAACCCTAATTAAAACTGATAACAGAACAACACATTTTGGATTAGATCAGTGCTTTTGTTATACATAATATCTATGTCTACACAATATATGCTGTTATCCAATAAATAATAACAACCTATAGGAGAATCTCATTTCATACCCAATTTCCCTGAAGTAACTCAGTGTTTCTAACTATAGCGCTACTTCCAGATTCACTTGTATAAAATTCCTGCAACTTTTTGAGGTCTCAAGTCAAAAGAGAAACTCATACTTAAAAAATAAAAATAAAACAAAAAGCAAACAAACAAAACTAAAGTAAGGAATTACTAATTTTTAGGATTTATGTGTTTTTAGATTGTCAGTGTCTATGTTATCTATATATATAAAAAGCCAGGGGCCATTGCATCTGAAACAACCAAACAGGCTAAGTGGGGTGACAAGGCCAGCAGGAGGGTTAGTGAGGGACAACCAAATGACTGAGCAGCAGGCTGTGTGGGTGACCAGGCCAGCAGGGGGGTTAGTAAGTGATGACCAAATAACTAAGCAACAGGCTGCATGGGGTGACCAGGCTGGTGGGGGGCAGGGCAGTGAGATGCAACCAGGCCAACAGAGGGGGGCAGTTGGGGGTGACTAGGCTGGCAGGGGAGCCAGTGAGGGGCGATCAGGTAGGTAGGCAGGTGAGCAGTTAGGAGCCAGCGGTCCTGGATTGAGAGAGGGATGTCCGACTGCCAGTTTAGGCCCAAACCAGCAGTCAGACATCCCCCAAGTGGTCCTGGATTGGAGAGGGTGAAGGCTGGGCTGAGGGGACCCTACCATGCACAAATTTCATGCACCAGGCCGCTAGTAGAGATCTGAAATTGGAGCATAATCAAGAACTATATGCAATTATTTTGTGAAGCTATCTAGCATATATGTATTTATTCTTTAAAAAACCATGTTGTATGCTTCATTTCTTATTCTCTAAAAAAATGACAGAACACTACATCTTTCTGGCCATGAGAGTGGAATAAAACACAGATGCAATGCTCTGTCTTTCAGGTATTTTTATATATTGTGTTTGTAAGATCATTTCAGCTAGGAAACATGTTTTATAATAGAAATAATAAACAATAGCTTAGCAAAGTTGTGACAAATAATTTTCCTCTACACATTTATTTTTGCCATAAAACCATAACCTTTAATTCCTTAAAAATATAAGCTTATCCCTTTCAACCTGCTTTTCATGGCGAATTTTGTTCATTTTTCAGTTCAATTTAATTTTGAATTCTTGCCATCATGATACCATTCTTTTTGTTGAAGGCAACACATTTGTTTCATCTGATTTTATGTGAAATCAGCTACATCATAATTTTCCTTTCAAAATCATGTTTCTTTCTAATCTGAACTCATCTGAATTTTTTATAACACTTTTAAGATCTATAAAATAAAGACAGAAAGAAAATACCATATAGCAAAGTCATTGAATATCATCATAGTCTAATAATAATTTGAATTAAGAATAACACATATATGTCCTGGCCATTGTGGCTAACTTGGTGGGGAATCATCCTGTGCAAAAAAAATGTTGCTGGTTCGATACCTGGTCAGGGCACATTCCCAGGTTGGAGACTCAGTCCCTGATAGGGGGTGTGCAGCAGGCAGTTGATCGATGTTTCACTCTCACATCAATGTATCTCTTCCTTTCTTTCTTTTTCTCTCTCTCTCTCTGTCTCTCACCCTTCCTCTATCTCTAAAAATCAATAAAAATATTTAAAAACACAAAATATCACTCATATTTATGTTCTTTACTTGATATTTAGTTTCTTGAAGTCAGTGACTAAGGCACATTGCCCCAGGACATAGAAGGCACAAAGAAAGGTTGGCTGACTTAGTCAATGAGAGACTTAGGCTCTGTTATTCCAAGGGAGAGACAGGGGGAGAAGATATTTTTATGATGAGCAATGCAGTACTCTTCCCACTCTAGCATGCCACTTCCTGAATGAGATTTTGATACAACACAGGGTTCTGAGAGGAGAAATCATCATATTGTTTCTGTGGGAAATAATCTTATCCTGCCTTCAAGATTCATGATAGGTTATCAAGTAGGAACTCTGTCTGACCCGAAATCAACCTTGATTTAATCTTCACTATATAAAGCAAAACTTCGCAGGCAGGAGCTTTTTGCTGTCTCTTGGAAGAAAAGGTAGCATAGGCACTCAAGAAGACAGATATTAATAGTGCACTCTCTTGCCATTAATCACAAACCTAACCCTTTAGCAATTCATTCTCTTTGGATTTGTATCCTAGTGACTTCCCATCTCAGATTAATGCAGAGTAACTGGATGACAAGCAGAGATTTACAACTCTAAATGTCAAGCTAATTATTTACTGTTGATTCCCTATTCAACCTATCTGAAATTCATTGGGATGACTCGACCTTCCCTGGTAGCAGCAATAGGCAGGACAAACATCAAGGTAGCGGGCTTTCACGATTGCTAATATCTCAATGAGCTAATTCACAAATGCCACCAGGCTGAGAGAATGACACTCATGTAGTGAACTTTCCATGTTGAAGCAAAGTGAATGCATGATAACTAGTTTGAACTGGCTGTCTGAGGACCACATCAAAGGTGTGCCAATGATGTTCATAAACTCACATGCTAAGTTCAACGTCTTTTATTTACAGCTTGTCTTCTTTTTATAATATACTTTCTCCGCTTCAATAACCCCTTGAAACAAATTCACAACGCTATCTCCAGGTAGAATTTCTCAGACCATACATTTGTCTGTCTTTAATTGATACTTCATTTGCCTGAAGCTTTTCTTACTATAATAGCATTAACATGTGTAAAAGGCTTTGGAATCAGGACAAACAACATGAGGTTGGAACAAAATGTTGTCAGTTAGACCCTGTGCTTCATTTTATAGGATGTCTATGTATGATCTGACCATCTCACACCTATAGTCTTGATGTAGTAAAAACCCTACGTAGTTTTCATTTTCTTTCTACTTGTCAGAACATCTTGTGAATAATAAATGTTTTCCTGAAACTACTGATACAACAAAACCTATTTGCACTAATTAAATCTAATATATTTAACCCTTAAGGTCAGATATGTTACCCAATAGTTAAAATTTCATAATGTTAAAAAACTATCCACAACAGGGATTGACAAATTGTGGCCATGAAACAAACAAACTTACTTCCTGTTTTTATAAATAAAATTTCATTGAAACATAGCCGAATATGTTCATTTCCATTTCGAGGCTCTTGCACTGCGTTTTTGTGACAGCGCCATTAGGATCTACAAAGTCCAAAATATTTTGTATCTGCCCTTTACAGAAATGGCATGCCATCGCCTCTTCCACACTTGATCTTAACTGAAAGGTCAAGAAGAGATTGATCCCTGCTCTGAAGTGGTCCACTACAATTTTATTTTTTGTATAATCCATCGACATATGTTATAAACATCATATACCAATGCCTTATAAAAACAATTGCCCTGCTTTTTTAAAAATTGATATATTGTTAGGAGGATATAACAATCGAGTCTTCCTAAGAAGTTTTAGGATTTATTATACATAACTGAAAGTAAGTAGACACAGTAGTTGTATTTTCCCTTCTGGCAAGTTCAAAGTCAGGGAACACTTGCACCTTTTCTAGCTTTCTATGCTATTAGCTGCCTACAGCCCTAAGAGAAAGAAGCTCTTGCTTCCAAGAGTCTTAGAAGCAGAAAGATTCGTATATAAAAAGGGGGCGCGAAAACAGTTGAATTGAAGGGTGAATTTGTTAGGTCTTCTTAAAGAGTTCACACTCTGAGACATGGCTCCCTTCTGCCAGTGTGAAGAACAATGCTAGTAACCTTTCAGGCAGATCTCTGCAATCCTCAGGGTGCAGAAAATGTCAAGAAACAGACAGAGATGAATGAGAACAAATAGAAAGGTAACTAAAGTAGATTCATGATTTATTTCTTCATTTATTCACACATTCATTCATTTAATTAAAATATTTATTAAAATACTAGGGACCAGACACTATGGTAGTCATTGAAAATGAAGAGGTAAATAAAAAGGTTTCTATTCTAAAGTATTTCTAATTCTCTGAGCTAGCAAGATGTGTTATTTGGGGAGGGAAGGGTGGATGATAACAAGAGGAAGACAAAAGCAAGTGGGAAAGTGTAGCTTTCTCTCATTTTAAGGTATATTAAAGATCTCTGCAGGATTTAAACTTAAATGCTCTTCACAAAAAAAGTTAATTTGGGAAAAGTTGAAGAGGAATGTATCAGGTCTTTATTTACACTGATACAATATTCATGTATATGGGCATATATTCATGCACAGGTAGAATTACTTGACAATTTATTTTTACCTTAATCTTAATAACCTAGTGAGATTTAAAATTTTTAAAAAATTATTGGGGTGACATTGGTTAATAAAATTTTATAGGTTTCAAGTGTGCACGCCTATGATAAACACACAATGTAATAAGCAGTAAGCTTTATCCGTTTCTATGATGCAATGTAATAAACTGCTCCACACTGTCACTTAGGAACTCACCATATCTCTGCCATATCAAATTTTTTTCTTAAAAGAAACCTTCAGCATCAGCATTTAGTCAACAACGGGGAAGAGTGAGACGCTGGAGATCATTCAGGAGTTTCATAAGTCATGCCTTCATGTATGCATCAGTTCTGCCCACATTTCATTGTCCCAAACTCTGAAACATGACTCCACATGGTACAAGAACGTTTGCAAGTGAAATCTCTGCCTAGGTAGCTGCTTTACTGAAACTATATCACCCCATAGAATAGGTCCGTTTGATGGAACCATCTCTATGTAATCTGTGTTTAATATGTTGTTGTATGTCAAGTAGCTAAAGAATAATCTCAGCGTTGTCAGAGGCCCTTTGTTTCCTACAGGTTTTAGAATCTCTCTTAGAACTTCTGTAACCACCTATACAAATATATCACATTATGTAATATAATGCATATTCCTAAAGATAGGAATTCTATGTTCTTTTTAAAAAACCTCTTCATAGCTATACCCAATCCATGATCATTCAACGTTATGGGATGACAACTCTTATCATTGCACCTGGTTATTTCAGTGGGAAAATCTGATGGGCATTTATTTATTTTGAGGTTAAGCTTATTGGGCTTATTTTATGATGTAATTCCTCCACATTCGTATATTTATAGAAGCTGAAGATTGTTGTGTATTATTGGAATTGGCTAACATTTGTGAGCCTATCAAGAATTCTGGGAAGTCATTTTTGAAAGCCATGACTCTGACATTATATTATGGAAAAATGATCAAGAATGTCTTGCAAAACACAGAGATTGCATCACCACACTTTTACTAGTACCTTCTTGCTCTGCCATGAGGTCATAGTTTACTTTCACTCAGCTTTTGATATTCAGAAGCAGCTTTTGTTTTTTTTTTTTTGTTTTGTTTTGTTTTGTTTTTTGGCCGCTTACTGATTCTTGACAAGACTTTTCCCAGTACATTGATTTTTTTTTTTTTTCATGAAGTATTTTCAAGCAAAGTCGCCATGGACTTGGATCAATCCCAGACTAGTATACCGTTAGCACTAGGATTCTAACGGGACATATATTGCTGGAAACATGGGTATTATTTCTAATGGAATTTATTATGCTTTGAGATCAATGATACAAAATGTTATAATATCGTTAAATTTTGAAAAGAAAGTAATTATGAATTATTTATTGATTATTTATAAAAGGAAAGTAGTTAAATGCCAATGACTGTGTAAAACCTACCCTTCCCTGGTAGAGTAATGACAAGCTAGCATAAACAGCATGTTCAAACTGATGCATATCACAAAACAGAGACTCAGAGAAGACAGGAGTTCTTCCCCAAAGGGCGACCTGGGCAGTGCATCTCATGTTTATCACAAAAGCGCATTCAAAACAAAGGTTTGAAATGCAAATCATTTTATAGCTTTGCTAGCACATAACTCTTCAATGGCTTCTTCTGCAGTTAGTACAACTGTATTATGAACTACAACAGATGGTATTAACTAACATCTTTCAATTTCATCTCACTCCTCTCTTCCCTTTGCTGTCACTAATTAATATTTACTTTTAGAATTCTTCAAAGAAAATCTGCTTTTTCCAACTTAATAACTTGTTATTCCCTATGTGTATAATGGTCCTTAACCTGGCTTTGTTTGTATGTTTTTTAGCTTCTCTTTTTCAGTTTCACATAGGCCTTCTTGGATGGTCTACGATAGCAACCATTCTCATGACAGTACCTGTGTGCTGTTCCTATCTATACCATGCAATATTTTCTATCACAATAGTGATTATATAAATATTCTTTAATGCCATAAGGTAATGAAATTATAAATTAATGCAGAATATCTTCAAGATCCTTATGTTTATTAACAAAATAACATCTTCCAAAAACATACTCGGGTTAAAAATGAAATGTAGAAATATTGAAAACTGAATAATGATGAAAATATTGTCAAAATCTGTAGATTATTATTAATATAATACTTAAGAAGAACATGAAAGAATATGAATAAATAGATGTTAAGAAAATAAAATAGATATCCAAAAACTACATTCAAAAATTTTAAACATAGCCCAGCCAGTGTGACTCAGTGGTTGAGTGCTGACTTATGAACTCAAAAGGTCTTTGTTCACTTCCTGTCAGGGCATATGCCCAGGTTGTCAGCTCGAGCCCCAGTGTGGGGCATGCAGGAGGGGCAGCAGAGCAATAATTCTCTCTCATCATTGATGTTTCCATCTCTCTCTATCCCTTCTTCTCTGAAATCAATAAAAATCTATTTTAAAAAGTTCTTCAAACATAAATGACTTTAAGAGTTATATTTATCTCAGCCCTGGCCAGGTAGCTCAGTTGGTTAGAACTTTGTCCCAATATGCCAAGGTTGCAGGTTCATCCCTGGTCAGGGCAGAGACAAGAATCAACCAATAATGCATAAATAAGTGGAACAACAAATCCATGTCTGTCTCTCTCTCTCTCTTTCTCTTTCTCTCTCTCTCTCCCCCTCCCTCTTCCTCTCTCTAAAATCAGTTTTAAAAAAAGAGTTATATTTATCAAACCTTCAAAAATAATTAATTTGATTTTTAGGTTGTACAAAAATCTTTTAAAAAATCACCTCATTTATCAATTAATTTAATAAAGCCCTTATAATCATGTTTCTAAAACTAGATCAGGACAAAAGAACAACAAAATTACAGGCCCAATTCACTGAGGAATGCAGATGTTAAAATTCAAAGCAAATTATTAAGTGAGAAATTCTAATAGTGCATTGAATATATACTTTATTATTAAAGAGCTTAATCATAAGAATGTAAAAATGTTGTAGTAACAGAAAAACTCACAATATGGTAATATATTAGGTCACTTTAACAGATTATGGGAGAAAATCCATGTTCTGTAAGTTACTTCAGAAAAATACAACAAATATAGGTTTATCATCTGTTAGTGATTTTAAAAAATGCTTTGTAAAAAATAGATAATTAAGTATATGATAGCTAACTTCTTCTTTCATATGTATGAAAATGGATGAGTTGGATTAAAGACTTAGCATATACTTAGTAAACATCCAAAATACCTTCCTGTCCTGGGGTAGAGAAGAAGCTTTAAACAAACAATATACAGATGTTATATTATAGAATTATAAACCTGAAGCCTATATAATTTTATTAACCAACTAGAGGCCCAATGCACCAAATTTGTGCACTTGGGGGGTGAGGGGTCCCTCAGCCCAGCCTGTGCTCTCTCGCAGTCTGGGAGCCTTTGGAGAATGTCCAACTGAGGGTTTAGGTCCGCTACCCCTGGGGAGCAGACCTAAACCATCAGTTGGACATCCTTCATGCTTCCGCAGAGGCAGGAGAGGCTCCCACCACCGCTGCTGCACTTGCCAGCCATGAGCCCGATTTCTGGCTGAGTGGCTCTTCCCCTATGGAAGTGCACTGACCATCAGGCAGGGGGATCTTGGATTGAGCGGTATCTGGCCAAAACCAGCTCTCTGACATCCTCAGAGGGGTCCCTGATTGTGAGAGGGTTCGGGCCAGGCCGAGGGATCCCATCAGTGCATGATCGGGGCTGGGAAGGGATGTGGGAGGTTGGCCAGCAGGGGAGAGACTGCAGGAGGGCTCCAGGGCATGTCTGTCCCATCTTGCTCAGTCCTGATCAGATGGACCCCAGCAGCAAGCTAACATACCAGTCACAGTGTCTGCCCCCTGATGGTCAGTTCACGTCATAGCAACTGGTTGACCAAGCAACTGTCTCCCCCTGGTGGTCAGTGGTCAGTGCACATCGTAGGGAGTGGTTGAGCAGCCTTAGCATATTATTAGCATATTATGCTTTGATTGGTTGGACAACCGGACGACCGATACTTAGCCTATTGGGCTTTTATTATATAGAATGTCACCTAAAAAATAAAAATAAACTATGGAAAAAAATTCAAAATCACAAAATAAGGACAACATAATTAATAGATTACATCTGAATTTTAATTTTTTGTTCATTGAGTGGAAGAATGGAAAAGTTAAACTATATTATAAGATGTGAAGCTATATTGTGGGTATCTAGAAGTGACTAGACTTTCATATATACAGTAGGCAGAGAAGTGCAGATCAAGAGACAATAAAAGTAGAAAACAGTTTGCAAGGAAGTAAAACTCAGTGTGGAGAAGAGGAAGCTATGGAAACTAATGAATATATGAAAAATATTTGTAGTCATTAGTAAGTAAAAAAAAAATCTGAATAATAGTAAGATCTGTCTCAGCCTATAAGACTGGCATTAATCAAAGTATGGAAAATGCCAAGTGTTAGTGGGGATGCGACTCTCATTGCTGGTAAGATTGTGGGGATTGGCAGTCATTCTAGAAAACACCATATGGGGACATGTGGAAGGTTACTCGCTGCAGCCATATGCTTAGCCAGGGAAAGGGGTGGGAACCAAATTGACTGTCCATCATCTGGGGAGTGGAGAGATAAATGTGTCAGATGGCACCATGGAGTCCTGTCAAGAAGTTAGAAGCTATGGCTTAGATATGCTCACAGCATAATGGATAGAACATAGACATGTAGTACTTTGTAAAAAAACAGAGAGAAAAAAGCATGAGAGAGATAGCACAATGACATTTAATCATTAAGCAGAAACTTGCATCCGATAATTTAAACACGTAAATGCCTTTCTAGTGGGAAATTTGGTCCTGTAGGCTTTTGCAAATGTTGTGTAATTTTGTCCCCCTGGCTGCACCCCTCCTCTGTAGTCAATTTGCCTTCTCTTCTTGTCTGATTTCCTAGTTACGTTTTCGTAACTATAGCTAGAATAACACTTCTCACATTTAAATTGTGGACTATCATTTCACTTTCCCTGTCTCCCTACTTCTTTGTTTACTGGTGCTCTAAGAAGGTAGGATAAACTGAAAATGCGATATTCAGTATGTTGTGCTTCAAAACCCCTCCTACTGCCAACTTCCCTCGCTTGGTGGTCACGTGTCCCAGGAAGCCCTAAACAACTAAGGACGCACAGATTCTCTCAAAATATACATACTTTTTCTTAACATTTTATCATAAAATGTAGAAAACCAAAGGCTCTGTGCCTGGGTTCTTAATCGCGGGAGATATAGAAGGAAACAGCTCCCTGAGTAACTGAAAAAAAAATAGGTGAATTAAAAAAATATGTCATCTCCCAAATCTGTCTGATACAAATGAAATTTAAAGTCAGGGGACAGATGGAAGTGGAAAAGGAAGAATCTTCTCATATTTTCAAGCTTTCTATTTCACATAATGAATTATAGGTACAATGTTAACATTCTCTAATGCCAGATTGTTTTCCTATAATCCAGCGCTATCTGCCTTACACTTCAAATGTTCTTTCTCTCCCCATGCATTAAAGAGTAATATTAAGTATATATTTAAATTTACATTATACATGGAATAATAAATGATGTATACAAGATAAAAAAGTTTAATATATAAACTAAGTAATAAATCACATTTATAATAATACTAGGGGCCAGGTGCACAAAATTCGTGCACTGGGTGTATATGGGGGCGGGGGAGTGTCCCTCAGCCCAACTTGCCCCCTCTCACATACTGGGAGCCCTTAGGCGTTGACCCCCATCACCCTCCAATCTCAGGATCGGCCCCTTGCCCAGGCCTGACGCATCTGACAGAGGCATCAGGCCTGGGCAGGGGACGCTCATTTCCCCCCATCACTGGTTCTGCCCCCAGCTCAGGCCTGATGCCTCTGGCCCAGGCATCAGGCCTGGGCAGGGGACCCTCAGACCCCTCCATTTGCTGGCTCTGCCCCTTGCCCAGGCCTGATGCCTCTGCCAAAGGTGTCAGGCTTGGACAGGGGAACCCCATCTCCCCCCGATCACTGGCTCTGAACCCCGGCCAGGACTGAGGCCTCTGGCCCAAGAATCATGCCTGGCAGGGGACCCCAATCTCCCTCTGATTGCTTGCTCCACCCCCCGCCCAAGCCTGACGCCTCTGACCCAGGCTTCAGGACTGGACAAGGGGACCATCATATCCCCCCAATCCCCGGCTCCGGCCCCCACCCAGGCCTGATGCCTCTGGCCCAGGCATCAGGCCTGGGCAGGGGACCCCCAGCCCCCCGCCCAGGCCTGATGCCTCGGCCAGAGGAGTTGACCCTCATCACCCTCCGATCACCAATCACCGGATAGGCCCCTTGACCAGGCCTGAGGCCTCTGGCCGAAGCATTAGGCCTGGGCAGGGGATCCCCAGCTCTCCGCGGTTGCAGGCTCTGCCCTGCCCAGGCCTAATGCCTCTGGCCTAGGCGTCCGGCCCCGGCAGCGGGGACCTGCAGTGGCAGCGGGTGGCACCACGATCGCGTGGGCTCCGCCCCTGCCCCTGGAGGACGCCTCTGGCTGAGGCGTCCATCCTGGGCAGCGGGGACCCGCAGCTGCAGCAGCCCTGCGATCGTGGGCTTCGCTTTAGGCCCAGGCAAGGGACCCCTAGCTCCTGGGACTGCCAGCTCCGACTGTGCCCAGCTCCCATCGCTGGCTCCAACCCTACTTCCTGCTATCACTGGCCAGGGTTGAACAGGCACCTGATTCTCGGATCATGGCTGGGGGGCAAAGGTGGCCCCCCAGCTCTTAGCTCCCCCCTGGGTTTCTGATCACTGTCAGTGGCAGGGGGCTTCTTCCTGCTTTCCCTTTCACCTCCCTGCATTGTGCCTACATATGCACATTAACCGACATCTTGTTGGCAGTTAACTGCCAATCTTAGTTGGCAGTTAATTTGCATATAGCCCTGATTAGCCAATGAAAAGGGTAGCGTCGTACGCCAATTACCATTTTTCTCTTTTATTAGTGTACATAATAAATATACTTAAATTAAAATGGCAATTTCTGCCTAAGTCTTTAAGTATAAAAATGACTTATATGAATTAAGTCATTTTTCCTGTTTCAGGCCTTCTTGTTATTTTCATTCCCTCATTGTACCTGTTCAGAGCTATTTTGACTCATGATTCCAATAGTTGGCAACACTCTCAACTTTGTTTTAACCAATGATATGAATGAGGTGAGGATTATTTCTCAATCTACATAATTGAAAATAAGAGTCTTCAGCCAAGAGTAAAGGATTTTACGATTCTAGAGCTCTTTTTTTAAAAAAATTTGTGATTAGTCTAAATCTAGGTGGGTGAATAAAGTCAAGATGAATCCACCCAATTTACTCTCAGGTCAGCCTCTGTTCCTTTATCAAAACGTACTGAGAGTTCTGTCTTTCAACAGAATTATCCAGTCTGGGAGACAGACGCTCAACACAGGAGCTGCTGCCTGGTGGTCAGTGCACTCCCACAGGTGGAGCACAGCTCAGCCAGAAGCCAGGCTCACGGCTGGAATGTACAGGAGTGACAGCACTAAGGATGTCTGAATGAGGGCTTAGGCCTAGGGAGCTGGCCTAAGCCATCAGTCAGACATCCCCTGAGGGCTCCTAGACTGTGAGAGGTTGCAAGCCAGGCTGAGGAACACGCCCCCCTGCCTGAGTGCATGAATTTCGTGCACCAGGCCTCTAGTTATTCTATGAACTGAGAACTTAGAAGACAAAAGAACAGAGTCTCTGCTCTCTTGAATTTTTCATGTTACTTAACTAGTCAACAAATAGATATAAGAATTTCATGAATTGAAAAGGAATACAAAGAAAAATAAAACAGAGTGATGATAGCAAGTATGTGCCAGGCTGCTGTATGTGTGTTTAGACAGGAGGAATCCACTTGGGACCAGGTTTTGAAGAAAGGTTCTGTGAGAATATGATGTTTGAGCAGAAACCAGTGGAAATAAGAAACCAGCCGTAGGAAGACCAGGGCACTGGGAGCTTGATCTCATAAGTTCCAATGTACATTCCATTACACTGCACTATCTCCAATAAGGTTGACCATTTCTGTTTTAAAAAGGGCCCATAGCCCTGACTGGTTTGGCTCATTGGATAGTGCGTCAGCCTGA
Source organism: Myotis davidii (assembly GCF_000327345.1). Lineage (NCBI taxonomy): Eukaryota > Metazoa > Chordata > Mammalia > Chiroptera > Vespertilionidae > Myotis > Myotis davidii. The sequence goes on from NW_006287829.1 coordinate 123,614, forward strand.
GGACCAAAGGGTCCCAGGTTTGATTCTGGTCAAAGGCACATGCCTGGGTTGTGGGTTTAATCCCCAGTAGGGGTTCTGTAGGAGGCAGCCAATCAATGATTCTCTATCATCATTAATGTTACTGTAAGAAACAAAGGAAAATTTGATTTAAAAATAACATTGAATTATGATATTTATTATTTTAGTTATTAAACTTGTAATAAATGCTAGAAAAAATTCTCTAAAGGAAATACAGAAATTTTTTAATGTGTTCGGTTGAAAGACATATCAGATAGATAGATTATAGATATATGTTGGGGATTATGTCAACAAGAACATTGTTTTATTACTCCATCCCACTTTTTTTACTGAATTGTCCTGTTTCCATTTATTTGTTTGGTACGGCAATAAAGCAGCCAGAAACATCTTGATAGGATGACCTAATGGAGGAAAGATGTCTTAAAATTTTGAAGAGAAATACAAGAAATCTAATTTATCCTCTTCACTTGGAATCACCTTAACCTAGGTGAATTGTATAGAAAATTGCAATACTTCTGTCAGTTGTGATTTTTTTTCTTCCAAAGACAAGAAACAAAGGATTATTTATACCTTTAGGAATCATCCACCACCCACTTCCTTTTTATCCCCATCCCCTTTTAATGGCTAACGTAGACACCTGCCTATATTTGCAAGGTAGATTTTTAAAGACAAAATTACTAAACATTTTAGGAAATGTTCTGGGGATGCCATTGATATGATCAGAAAAAAAAATCAAAATGCAAGAACATGCTGGAAAAGCATGTTAGGAATCCAAGTTCACAACACTGAAATTCAAACTTCATAAATGTACAATAATTACGCTAGAAGCAAAACATATGAAAGCAGAGAGCAATCATATGTTAACCTAGTCTGATGCTCAGAGAATAATCTCAGCTTCAGTTGAGAATTTTCCACTGTTTCTAAGTGTTTTAGCTTGCTTTTATGCTTAGTTCATCAGTTTGAAAAAAGTTATGCACATACTGTAAAATTCTTCTGCATATGTTACCAGCTCTTCTTTTGCTGTTTATATCACCACTAATTAACATTTTTAATTAAGACAAAAAACACTGTTAGCATAATACATGAAAAATTGGAGCAGGTGCTTAGGGCAATAATTTGTATAAATAGCTGTTTGCCCTACGCCAGCATCTAAATTATAATCATTAGCTAGCTTTTTAGTGGATCAAAGTGAAATTCTGCCTTTTATTTAATTTAAGGAGAAAACAGGAAGGAAAAATATACTACAAAAATAAATGCAGACACTACCAAACTGTGTCATCCTCATTATACTCCTAGTATATGCTCCATTTAAAACAGCCCTTTTGAAGCCTCTCTGGTCAGCGCTCTCTCCACCATCTCTGACCTGACCTCCCTGTACTCTGGAAGTCATTTCTGAAGGCATTGTTCTAAAAACTAATGTTCTTCCTGACTATCTCTGCTGTTCAACTCTCTTCTCCCATCAGAAGCAGGATGGATTTTTTAAAAAAATTATTTTTATTGATTTCAGAGAGGAAGGGAGAGGGAGAGAGAAAGACAGAAACATCAATGATGAGAGAGAATCACTGACTGGCTACCTTCTGCATGCCCCACACTGGGGATGGAGCTTGCTACCCAGGCATGTGCCCTGACCAGGAATTGAACCAGTGACCTCCTGGTTCACAGGTCAACACTCAAGCACTGAGCCACACCAGCCAGGCCAGGATGGGTTTTTATGGCACTTTGTACTCTATGCCATTAAAATAAGTACTCATTGTATTCAAATGAGTTCATAAATATGTTCATTTTGTCTAACAAAAGAGCAAACAGCTAGAAGATTTATGTTGCCAGTACATTGCTAAATTAAGGTAATCTGGATCATTGAAGTAAATTAAATTTAATTAGCTATCTAAAGAGACCTACTTCCAGGAAATGAATCACATGTGATTTGTCAATTCATGTGGCTTCAAAGTTACCTCAAACTCTATGGCCTCACTTCTTACTTCTCCTGCAAAAGCTTCTCTTCAGGTCAGATGCTAAGTTAATGGTGTCATTTGCCTCCTAGATACTTAGGAAGAAACAGCAGATTTATTTGTGGTCTTTTTTACTCTCCCATCTCTGACAGTGAATTCTCACAACCCAGCATAACAACTAAAATGTAGAGCATGTATGATGAACTCTGCTGAGGGATGCTCTCTTGAATGCCTCTGCCATCACCTAGTCTATCACTTCAGTCCTTGTCTCCGGTCATGGTCTTATCATTTCCTGATGACTCTAATGGCCTTGTTTTGATTTTCCATTCCTCATTCTTTAAACCTTCACATTGTGGCTAAATTACTTTTTTCCTAATTTTTAAAATAAAAATTATTAATTTCTCTTTTTCCCTATAGGTAAGTATAGCTATATTGGCCTCTCTATGGAGTAAATTATTTGTGGATTGTGTATCACATACTCAATGTTTAGTATTTAATTTTTAAGTACAGTAACCAACTTTGATCTGTCCCTGGTCAATTCCTCAGGCTTGTTTCTCACTCTGACATTTCTCAGTACACACACACACACACACACACAACTCTGCATCCTTGCCATAAAAAGTATTAGGTATCATTCCCTTTGGAAATTTGATCAGTTACTCAAATAAATTTTAAAAATCATCATCGCTGTATTAGGCTCTCCAGGGAAACAGAGCCAGTCATGTATATGAGGAGATTCATTATTAGAATTGGCTCACATGTTTATGGGAGAGAAGTCCCATAATGCATTGTCTGCAAGCTGCAAGGACCGGAAAACCAGCGGTGGAATGGAGTTTGAGTCTGAAGGCCTGAGAACCATGGGGGCCAATGGGGAACTCTCAGCCTGAGGTGGGGGTGCATGTTCAGAGTGTGAAGGCACGGACACCCGTGTCTGCAGGCAGGGGAAGGTGTACATCTCAACGCAAGAAGAGAGAAAATGTGCCATTTCTCCACCTTTTTCTTCTCTTTGCACTGACATTGGTGAGCGTGGATCATCTTTCACCACTTTACTGATTTCAACGCTAATTTCTTCCAGAAACATCTTCACAGACACACCCAGAAATATTGCTTTACTAGCTATCTGGGCATGTCTTAGCCCATTCAAGTTAACACTAAAAGTTAGCCATCATTATCACTACAAATGGTGTAGCCTTTAGTATATACTGTATGTTGTCCTAAACACTTTAGAAATACATCTCATTCAATTTCTTGTGAGGTAGTTGGTAACATTTTATCTATATTACACATAAGAAAACTGAATAACAAAGAATTTACTCACATAATTAAATGGCAAGGTCAGAATTCAAGTTCAGGAAGTTTGCCCCCAAATTCCATGCTCAGAACCACCAAGCTGAACTGATCCTCTCACTGAGCTCCTACATAACCTCTGTGCAGTAGCACATCATTATTTTTAAAGAGAAGCATTGATCAGACCATCAAACCTCAGAGGGAAGGTAGAGGAGTGGGAGTAAGGGAGAGAGATCAACCAAAGGACTTGTATGCATGCATATAGGCCTAACCAATGGACACAGACAACAGGGGGTGAGGGCATGAGTGAAGCGGATGGGCGGGGTAATGGGGGGATAAGGACACATATGTAATACCTTAATCAATAAAGAAATTTAAAAAAATAAAATAAAATAGTAAAGTCATAACAAAAATTCAACTATAATATATCATGACCCAGTAAGTTTGACTTATACAAACAGGAGGTGGTGCTATGCATGGAACTTGGGATGTTAGGATACATTTTGTGTTTATTAAAATGGGGTTAGAGATCAACCAAAGGACTTGTATGCAGGTATATTAACATAACCAATGGATACAGACACTGGGGCGGTGGGGGCTTGCCTTCAAGAGTGGGAGTGGCAGGGGAGGGGCTTCAATCAGGGAAAAAGAAGACATATGTAATACTTTAAACAATAAAAATAAAGAATGAGGTATTTATAAAACAATATCTTTACTGATGCCAAATGACTGATGTAGTTCTTCACAAGAAACTGCACAACAGAAACTGTCTGTTTGTGTTTCCCCCAATTTCATATGTTAAAATTCTAACCCAAAGTAATGGTATTAGGAGGTGGGGCCTTTGCCAGGTGATTAGTATATAGGATGGAACACTCAAAATGGGACTAGTGCCTTTCTAAAAGAGACTCCAGAGAGCTCCCTTGCCCTTTCTACAATTCCTTCTGAGAGGATGTGGACCCAAGATACATCAGGTATCTTGCAGAATGCAGACTTCTTGAGCTGGAGCTAGGAGGAGGACAGGGTAAGATCAGGATCTTCTATAGAAGTATGTAATGGCTTTTTAAAAATCCATTTTAATAAATGAATGGTAGTGCCCTATTGGTGTACTTGACAATTACCTTATAATTATTCTTAATGTCTCATTTAAAATGTAATATATCGTTTTCTTGTTAATGTGAATGGCAACTAATAGTGCTTCTTATATCTTCCTAAAGGTACTTTCATTCACCACATAAAATATTAATTGTCAGAAAAATTGGTGTATGCACATGAGAAAAAAGGAGAGAGAAAAAGAGAATCAATCTTTTTGAAAAATGGGCAAAATCTAAGTGTTCTTAAAGTAGGTATTCACTATTCCCTCAAACTCTATTTATAACTGCTATAAGATAATAATCCCATTTTCGTGTTCACTTTTATGGGTCTATCTTAGAAATATTGTGTTTGGATGAAGAGGTAGAAACTTAAAAACAGTAAAAGTAAAATTAAGATTTGAGCTTGTTAGCCTCAGCAGAAGAACCTGCCAACAAAGATGGGCTATGGATTTAACACCCGCTTCCCAAAAATAATTATTAAATATTTGTGAGTTTTGAACAAAGATGATGAAATCAGCCTGCCACACACATATCTGTAATAATCTATAATAATATAAGCAAAACATGCTAATTAGACCAGGCAGCCAAACGACCTTCTGGACGTCCTTCTGGACCTCCTTCTGGATGAAGCCGCAACAGCAGGGGCTGATGCAGAGGCGGTTAGGGGCGAATGGGCAGTGAGGCAAGCAGTTAGGAGTGATCAGGCAGGGGGTGCTGGCAGCCTGAAAACAGCCATCAGCCCCTCATCCAGGCTGGCCAGGC
>NW_006287829.1:128934-130844 GCF_000327345.1 Myotis davidii
TGGGGAGCCCCCCCCGCCTCCTCAGCAGCTCTAAGGATGTTCGACTGCAGCTTAGGCCTGCTTCCCGCTGGTAAGTGGACATCCCCCGAGGGCTCCCTGGCTGCCAGAGGCATGTCTGACTGCCAGCTTAGGCCCATTCCCCCAGGGAGTGGGCCTAAGCCAGCAGGTGGTCATCCCCCAAAGGGTCCCAGACTGAGAGAGGGCACAGAGCAGGCTGAAGGACGCCCCCACCCCCACCGAGTGCACAAATTTTGTGCACTGGGCCTCTAGTCAATTAAATAAAACTGAATTTTCCAGGTCATTTTGAGATTTAATTGGCTCCAATTTGTGACCTAAGGCAATTTAGCATTTCTAATATGCAATCTTGTTAGAAAATAAAGTTTGAGATGAACATTGGTTGAGAATTAAGACTAGGTAAGAAGTAGAATGCAGATTCCCCCTAAAAATAGTAGAGTACATTGTTTTTGTTTACTTTCTTCATCCCTCCCTCAAATTCAGTCAATAAGCATGAACACATTAGATTTAAAATCAGTGAAAACTTGCCTTTTATCATTTATTGCTTTAATAAGAATCAAGATTGATTTACCTGAATTTGTGAGAATATAGAGACCTTCTCATAAACTACTAAATTTCACTGGCTTAGATATCTACTCCTGACATTGTAACATTTTATTAGCTTAACTAGTTGCTTATGAGAATCACTTTGTCTCCTGAAAAACAAGCATATATAATGAAGAGGTAATATGCAAATTGACCATCACTTCAACACACAAGATGGCCACCCCCATGTGGTCAAACATGGCTGGCAGGGGAGGGCAGTTGGGAGGGACCAGGCCTGAGGGGAGGGCAGTTGTGGGTGACTGGGATGGCAACGGAGGGCAGTTGAGGGTGACTGGATCTGTATATCTACATGATGAAAATAAAGATCAGTAAAGTGTACAGGGGTGTTTCCCATTGTAAGTTTGAGAGTTAGACACATCTGGATTGTGTGCTGGCTTTGCCTTTAAACCATGTTTGATTTTAGTCCTGCTGAGCAACTTAATTTTTTTTAAATATATTTTATTGATTTTTTACAGAGAGGAAGGGAGAGGGATAGAGAGTTAGAAACATCGATGAAAGAGAAACACCGATCAGCTGCCTCCTGCACACTCCCCACTGGGGATGTGCCCACAACCAAGATACATGCCCTTGACCAGAATCGAACCCGGGACCCTTGAGTTCACAGGCCGACGCTCCATCCACTGAGCCAAACTGGTTAGGACAAATTTTAAATCTTCTCTAGAGTTAAAACATCTACTTCATAAAGTTGCCATGAGGCACAAATAAAAACTGTAAATAGAAGAAGTGATATTGTGCCATGGAAGCTGCTAAATCAATCATCCTATATAATAAAAGGCTAATATGCAAAATTTCCCCTCAGGAGTTTGACCGAACAGGAGTTTGACTGCTTGCTATGATGTGCACTGACCACCAGGGGGTGGTGCAGAACAAAGGAAGGCCCTGGCAGGCAGCCAGAAGGCCCTGATGAGCCCTGATCACCCACCAGGCCTAAGGACCCCACCAGTGCATGAATTTCGTGCACCGGGCCTCTAGTGGTGTTATAATAATCTAGAATATGCAAATTATCTCCTTGGCTTACTATATTTAGAGAAATAGGGGATATATAACATTAAAATGTGGTATATCATAGTATACTGTATTTATACTATATATATGTATGTATATATATGTATGCATATATATATGTGTGTGTGTGTGTGTGTGTGTGTGTGTGTGTGTTTCATATAATAACTTGATTTGAATGATCTTTACCTGATATCTCCAACTCACTCTTAATTTGTGAACTCCTTTAATATAGCAGTTATGCATTGGCTTATTCCTCACATTCCATATACCATCTTTCCTCATCT
>NW_006287829.1:130861-136041 GCF_000327345.1 Myotis davidii
CCCTACACTAATTGACAAATATACTAGGCTCCCACCAAATTTGTATGTTTCTTTTATTGTGTTAGCTTTAATTAAAATGCTAGCTTAATTTTATGTAATTAAGAGAATAACTATGAGAAGGCATAAACTGTGCACATGCGCATACACGTATGTCTGATCCAGAGAAGGAACTCACTGAAAACCATCATTTGAACTAAGACATGTGCTATTTAAGCACATCTAGAATGATGGAACCCAAACTTTCAACACACTCAAACTGAAGGTGAATCAGAAACTTACGTTTGTTTTATATGAAATATATTTTATATTAAAGTTGGACACTGCTGAAATAGAAATGCTTATATCTTTTCAAGCTATTGAAATGACAAGAATGAATAATAATAGTGTTATCAGAAAAAAACTGAATAATAATAATAGTTATCAGAAAAAGAAATCAAGTATAAAACAAAACTTATTATTTTTCTTTGGTTTTTAAATACTTTCCCTATGGTTTAAGAGGAAATATAATAAATTTTTAAAAGAGATCCATAACATGTACAACTTAACTTACACATGTTACATGTCAAGTATACCTCAATAAAGCTGGAAAGAAAATGAAACTAATAACAAGTTGTATGTCCTCCAGGAAAATAATTTACTTTTTGCTCGAAGTAAATATTAGACAGAGAAGGTTATACATGTTACAAAATATTCTTATGACTTCTTCCGTAAATATTTGATATATTATATTTCTCTGTAAAGTCTTAGTATCACAGAGAAGTCAAAGACAAGCCCATTCAACCACTCAGTGAGACAGAAACTTTATAGACAATTTGAGAAAATGCCTTGCTTATTTGTTTTTATACTTAAAAGCTGTCATCGAATGTATATATACTAGACAACTGGCTTTGCTTCAAATCATAAATCTGTCATGGCCAGCTTTATCATTTGCTGTCTGACACTTTCCAGTACTAATAACCTCTGTGAAGAATAAGAAGTTGGAGTGGAAGGCTCTTTGTAAGCCGCCTCTGTAGTACATTTGTCAGTTTCATGTTTTTAACTCCTAGCTGCTGCTGTGGAGACATTTCTAATTCATTCTCATTTGAGAATCCTCGCATTTTATCTGCTTTTCAGAGCGCAGTGTTATCTGATGTTATTTCACACTGAGATGAAACACTGACTGTATCAGTAGGGATAACTGCTGAGAAGAAAGAACAAAAGAATTGCATATATCTAACAGGCCAGAATGTTCACTGGGGGTGTGCTGAGCAAGAGGATTTACTTGTATCCCAAAAGGATTGTTTCATAATATATTGGTTCCTACAAACTTTGAAACATGCAAAGGAAGTTAGAACTCAACCACAAGTTTCACATATGGGTGAAACTTTCAAAGTGATCTTATTGTTGTCAGTTTCTTTTTATTTCCCATAAGAAAACAGTTTTGCATATGCAACAAAAGTGTCCTTGGGAACTTTGATTTAAAGGATAAAACTTAAGGATTTAATCTCTGAAAACGGGCAAAAACTTTACATTTATTGATCTGATCACTTTGCAACTGTACTCACAGCAGTGCAGTTGGGAGTAAACACTTCAAAAAACTATGACAATACAAGAGATGGAGGAGCGACTCTGCAATCCCATCCAGAGACTGTTGTCGGGGTGCTGCACCAACCACAAGGAATGACATTTCATGGACAAGCTAAATGGGCATTCAAGAGCAAGGCTCCTGGCTGTAAGTTCAAGATAGCGGAGCAGGAAAATCCTGAACTCACCTCCTCTTATTGACACCAAACTACATATAGAATGACCTGAAGACTACAGAACAGATTTTCTGCAACTACAGTTATAAAGAAAAGCCACACTGAGATGGGTAGGAGGGGTAGAGACGAAGGCTAGTTAGGATCTACCCTACCCTGCACTCCCCATATGGTGACTCACAGTGGGAGGGATATCACAACTGTGGAGGTCTTTGTCAAAGAATGAAAGGTCTGAGCCCTGGCCCAGGAGACCTGTGCCAGGAAAAGGAGTCCCCATAACATCTGGCTTTGAAAAACAGCAGGGCTGATGTCTCGGAGAGCCAAAGGGCTGTGGGAAACCCAGGTTATGCTCTTTCTGATCCTCCCCACTCAGGCAGCAGTTGGAAAATTACCTAGGTCATGTGTGGAGGTGATGCACTGACTAATTTTAGGTATGCTAGAACTTTCTCCTGAGGTATGCTAGAACTTCCTCCTGAGTCAGAGGTGCTGGTGGGTGCTCTCTCCCCACCCCCTTCTTTGCCCTCGCTGGTCTGACACTGGCAGGCGCTTCTCTTTTCTTTAAGAAAAGAAAAATAAGAGAAGACCCTCACAAATATCTGAATGTAATTAAGATGGAATGCAGTGTTGCACTGTACTTATTTTGCATTTGTTAACCTTGCTAGCACTATTCAGCCCACCTGGCATATCCCCGAGGACTCACCCTGGCTGGTTCCCCACCATAGTGGCTCTGCCCTGCCACACCCCGGGGCAGCCTCAGTCACTGCCAGCACACAGCACTGTGTCTGCTACAGCACGGCTGGGCCTCACAGCTTGCCACACCAAAGGCTTGCCTTGTACACCAGTGAGCCTACTGTGGAGACTCTGCAATTCACAGTTCTATAAAATTAACTAAAATTTATCTTTTCTATTACAGTCACAATCCTGTGTCTGAAATACATCATAAAACTAACTTCAATTCATATGACTTGAATATAAGAATATTAAAGAATCTAAACCATCTGAACATATCTTGAAACTTCTTTTAAAAATCATGTGACAAAACTCCTGGCAGGTTTCAGCTTTCGCCCTAGTTGAAACTATAAGCAATCCTCTTCAAACATGACATACCATTATTTCAGTTTGAAAGTACATTAGATAATATTTGTAAAGCTCTTCCACATCAACCTTGGAACATACCATAATATAGCATTTAGTGAAAAATGAAAGTCAGAGTAGTTGTAGTGATAGCTGTATAATAATAATAATAAAAATAATAATAGTTTGGGTAATTTTCCTTTTGAAAGGCTAGTTGAAAAGATACTAATAATATTTGACATCAGTGCTTATCAGTCACTAATAAACAGATTAGATTTATAGTTACCATTTTATAATTCATGCTTATATGCAAATTATGTTATTATAATTATAGCCCATTGCTTATGAAGATAAACCTATTTATGTGTTAGGTTAATGTTTAATTGGCATGCATAGAATTACAAGCCAAATGCAAAGTAAGTAGAGTGCAACACTGCACTTCATCTTAATTACATTCAGATATTTGTGAGGATTTTCTCTTATTTTTCTTCTCTTAAAGAAAAATGAAAATATTTTACAAAAAATCCTTCATAATAGGAAACACCATATGGTTCATTATTCATCCATTAGAGAAAATTGAAAAGAACAGCTTGTTCTCTTGTAATGCACTGATCCTCGCTTTACCTTCCAGTACAGTGAAATTCAGATCTCAGAATTTCAGGTTTGATCTCAAATCTTTGATCCTGGTTGCTGATTTGTTAACCCTTCATGATTCATTCTGCTGTGCTTCTTGGTGTGATCATTTATATACAAAAGATAACAGCCCTGGCTGTCAAAATAACCTTGAATCTTAAATATTAGACATATCTGTATTTTATTATATAAGAAGTGAAAAAAAATAGAAAAGATACTGTAGTCCAAAGTTACATTTAAAATTGACTTCACCCTAGCCAGTTTGGCTCAATGGATAAAGCATCATCTTGGGGACTGTAGGGTCCCAGGTTCAGTTCCAGTCAAGTGCACATGCCTGGGGTTGCAGTCTCAATCCCAAGTAGGGGGCATTCAGGAGGCAGCCACTCAATTATTTTCTCTCATCATGATGTTTCTCTCTCTCTCTCTCTCTCTCTCTCTCTCTCTCTCTCTCCCTCTCTCTCCCTCTCCCTCTCTGAAATCAATAAAAATATATTATAAAAATGAAGTTATTCATCTATCTTTGAAGATTATAACATATTGAGAACTATTGGTATGGTTGATCAGATATAGAAATCCTCACTTCTGAAGCAGGAATTTGGGGTTGTGGGAATCTGAAGAGAAATTAAAATAGTTTATCAAAATCATTGCATAACCATCCACGGAAAATTATAAGAATAGGCAAAATATTCCACACCAAAATATTGTTGGCCATAGATAAATTTAAGATAACACAAATTTAAAGCATAATTAGGATAGTATAAGGATCACTTAGTGTCAGTGAAGAGTAAACTGATACACCAACATAGAAGGGAAGTACGAGTGTGATTAGGACATGGCATGAGCTTATTTCCTATGTTAAGGGTTGCAAACTTATTTGCTTATAGATGTCAGATAGGTACCTTAACAAGATTGAGCAGACTTAATGGCATCTGATGTTTGGCCTCTGGGTCAAGGATAATGGACAATGGTGGAATGTGGTGAAATGAAGAGCAGGGTCCCTATCTGAAAGGCACTGACACTTCACCCCTCCGATGATGCTTATGTTAATTACTATTGTCATAGTTTTCACATGGAAAGTTAATAATTTTCATTTGGTTTCAATTTTTATTTTTTAAAGCAACAAAATTGAGCAGAGGAATATAGATCTCCCATATTCCTCTGCCCCCACACAGGCACAGTTTTCCCACTATCAACACCCCACACTAGAGTGGTGCATTTGCTACCACTGATGAACCTGCATTGACAAATGATTATTTCCAAGAGCTCACTCTTGGTATTGTATATTCTATGGATTTGAACAAATGTATAATGACATGTATTCATTATTATAGTGTCATACAGATGCTTTCACTGCCCTAAAAAGCCTCTGTGTTCTGCCTGTTCATCACTTCCTTCCACTTAACCCAGCAACCACTGATCTTTTTATTGCCTCCATAGTTTTGTCTTTTCAAGAATGTCATTGGTATGGTTGGAACATACATTATATAGTTTCTCAGTAATATGCATTAAAGTTCTCTCCATATCTTTTCATAACTTGTTAGCTCATTTCTTTTTTTTTAAATATATTTTATTGATTTTTTACAGAGAGGAAGGGAGAGAGATAGAGAGTTAGAAATATCGATGAGAGAGAGACATCGATCAGCTGCCTCCTGCACATCTCCCACTGGGGATGTGCCCGCAACCCAGGTACATGCCCTTGACCGGAATCGAACCCGGGACCCTTCAGTCCGCAGGCGC
>NW_006287829.1:136734-147371 GCF_000327345.1 Myotis davidii
CCTTTGCAATTCCCTAGTGACATATGATGTTGAACACCATTAAATATGCTTATTTGCCATCTGCATATCTTCTTTGATAAAATGTCTAGTTAGGTCTTTTGCCCATTTTTTAATTAGGTTGTTTGTTTTCTTACTGTCAAGTTTTAAGATTCCATTGTACATTTTGGAAACAGTCCTTTATCAGATGTCTTTTGCAAACATTTTTTTCTCCCAATCTGTGGCTTGTCTTCTAATTCTCTTGACATTGTCTTTTGCAGAGAAGTTTTTAATTTCAAAGAAGTCCAGCTTGCTAAATTTGTTCTTTCATGGAGTATGCCTTTGGTGTTGTATCCCAATAGTCATAGCTATACCTAAGGTCATTTAGAATTTCTTTTAATTCTCTTCTAGGAGATTTTGTGTTTTGTATTAGTCTGCGATTAATTTTGAGTTAATTCTTGTGAAAAGTGTAGGGCCTGTGTTCAGATTTATTTTTTTGGACTTATGGATGTCCAGATTCTAGAACCATTTGTTGAAAAGACTATTTTTACCCCATTGTATTTCCATTGCTCCTTGTTAAATCAGCAAGGTGGATCTATTTCTAGACTTTGTATTCTGTTCCTTTAATTTATGTGTCTATTCTTTTGCAAATATCATAATACTGTCTCAATTAGTATAGTTTTATGTTAAGTCTTGAAGTTGTGTACCAGAAGTGTCAGTCTTCCAAACTGGTTCTTCTCTTTTACTATTATGTTGCCTATTCTGGGTCTCATGATAAAAGTATACATTTTTTAAATATTAGAATAAATATTATTTATATGGTGTGTGCCATTACTGTATAGGTCAAACTAAATATCTTCACAAGCTGTTTTGAGCCCACAGATTGCAAATGTGTTAAGCTTACACCAAAAATCCATAGAGTATTTTGAAAAGATTTCTAGAGTTTTTCTGTTTAATCTTGGGGTAGGCCAGTGAGAGAAATTTAGGAATCTCTTCAAAACTGCCATTTCGGAGGAATAGAACAGGACTGATCCCTTAAACTTTGCCCTAGCCTTTCAGGCACCAGTGATAAGAGCTTCTATTCATTCAAAACAGAAGCAGGGACTGTTTCCACTTGGAGTTGCAGTAAACCAGACACCATGAGAACTAAATCCAGTGAAGCAGATATCAAGAAGGACACTTGGTTGCTTAAGATACAAATCATTTCTGCAACCATTCAAGAAGGATTTCATTGAAATATGCTAATTTGACAGAAAATATCTTTCTCTATCATTTTAATGTGGCCTTTTTATGTCATTTTCTGCGTGGAAGCAGTAACTCCTGAATTTAGCCATATCTCTACCTGCTTCAGGCCCCTATAAAGTAATTTAATACCTGACCCACCCAGAATGCTTCCTCTGACCACACACACACACACACACTCTCACATATTTCCTTAAGTGTTTGTTGAGCCTCAAGATTATACTAAATTTTTCTATCATGTACTCTCATGATACCTTATACTTCTACTCAATACACTTATCATCCTAATTGAACAGTTAATTTGGTATTTACATGTCACCTATCAGCATATACAAGTAATCTCCATAATGGCCAGAGCCATAAAAGATTCCTTCTCCAGTATATTCCTTGTTCCTAATGCAGTCTTTGCATAAAAATAAAAATAATATATTGTTGACCTTCATGAACATATTATATTCTCAAAAAATAGTAAGAAAACATCATTCCACTTAAATGCTTGGTGGAAACTCTGAAACTCTGGGAGTGGACTCAAGAAATTACTAATTTTTTTCCCAGTTTTATTCGAATAGTGGCAAAAACAGTCCTTCAACTTCAACTGTATTATCATAACTTGAAAATAATTGCAAAATACAAACAGATCAACTAGAAACCATAACTATACTGTTCACTGTGGTGTGGAGTTGATGATTACTTCACTTTTTATACATCTACAACTATGTGAACATTAATTTAAGAAACACTTATAGAACTCTTTCTCTACTGGTTTAAAATTAGTCACTCACTTTAAGTGAATAGGTCCAGAATCATGCCATGATGTTCTTTACAATATTGAAAGTCCTAGATTGTTATGTTGAGCTTTTGTTTTCTTGAAACATCTAATAATATAACAAAATTGCACTTGCACAGCTGTGATGGTTTCTTGGTTTCCATAGAAGAGTGTGTTTTTTATTCTTTGGCAAAGACTGAGAATCCATCCATATTCAGATGTTCCTCTTGCATGATGGCTCAATTATTATTGTTGGTACTAATCATCTCAGTACTTGGCAAGACTCATTCATACTGCAGGAAAGCAAACTTTCCCAGAAATCAAAACACCAAATGTTCAGAACAAAATAATTGGAGGATAAGGGTCTCCTTAGAATCTGAAATTTTTGCTTGACAGAACCTTGACAAATGTGCGTGGGTGTCTAATCAAAAGGGTATTTGTCGAAGAGCATGGCTCACAATTTTCAACACAGCAAAGGAAATATTTGGTTCCTATGGTGCAACTGGAGCTTAAATTCAGGCAGACCATTCCAAGTCTCTGATCCAGATTGATTTTTAATTCAGAAGTCAATGACTTGAATATTCAGTTTCTGGGTTTTGTTCAGATATGAAAGCAATGTCTTACTTTCCTACCAAAGGCAGTAATGGCAGAATTGTGTGTGACTACACTCAGCTTCTAGGAGCTGAGGTTAAGGGCCTGAAGTAAATAAACATGCAGTGTTTCATTCTGTATGTTTATGAAGTGCAAAAGACATTATCAGATCCATAATGAGTATTTTATGTACATTCACCTTTAAAATTAAAAAAAAAATTATTGATTTCAGAGAGGGAGAGGAAGAGATAGAAGCATTAAGAGTGAGAGAGAATCATTGATTGGCTGCCTCCTCCATGCTCCCTACCCGGGATCAGCCCACCACGTAAGCATATGCCCTGACCAGGAATTGAACTGTGACCTTCTGGATCATAGATCGATGCTCAAACACTGAGCCACACCTGGCTGGGCTATACATTCACCTTTTGCAAAAGAAACGGAACCATAGAATGGGTATTTATCATTTACTTTTTCTTGACAAACTTATTTCTCAAATTTAACAATTTTAGGAAATTGGTACATTTCTGAAAATGCCAATAATCAAGGCTGAGGTAGAATACACCTTAGGAAATGTTTAAAACTACTTATATCTTCTGATAAAAATCTGGCTGACTATAAGAGTAATGCTTTTTTCCTAACTGGTTTTCTTCCCTATGAACTGTGTTTATATGTGTAATACTATGTATTCACATTATTGTTGGAAAAAACAAAGAGTTTATAGTTTATATCAAAATTATTTTTATTTATCTATCTGGCTGGCTGCCTCCCTGCCTGTCTATTTTCCTCTGTCTTCCAATCAATCACTTACCTATTCACATTATTTTGAGAGAAACCAAAGAGTAATAATGGTTGTGACTTTACTAAGTATTGTGCATAATGCTCAAGTCTATTTAAAATGATCCTAACAGGTTTTATAATTGTCCTATTTTACAACTAAACATGTATTAAAGCACATGGTGGGCAATTATTGTGCACAGCAAGATAGAAGCGCCTTGGTTTTAATCTGACACCTGAACCCATTTTTTAAAAATATTTTATTGATTTTTTTACAGAGAGGAAGGGAGAAAGATAGTTAGAAACATCGATGAGAGAGAAACATCGATCAGCTGCCTCCTGCACATCTTACTGGGATGTGCCCGCAACTCAGGTACATGCCCTTGACCGGAATCAAACTGGGACCTTTCAGTCTGCAAGCCGACGCTCCATCCACTGAGCCAAACCAGTTTCGGCTGAACCCATCTTTTCTTATTATTATATGTCAGAGGTAAACACATGTATCGCATATATACATTTCTTTTCCTTAGATAACATTATCTTCATGTAACTGTCATCCCCATGAGTATGCTATTGTTTTTCATGATTGGTACATCAAACTGAGTATCTCAAATAAATTTTTCAAGATTCTCCTGATTATTCACCCAGAGGTGTATCCCTGTGTGTAATCAATCCACTTCAGATCTGTTGTTATGTTTGCTGTCACACATACAACCAAGTTCATTGCTCTCATCTTGGAACATTATCTTTTCATCTTGGAACCCACCCGTTATTCAACCTTCATCATTTTATAACCTCAAGCTGCACTTCTTTCCTAAATCACTTCCTATAAACTAAACCTTACGCAACTTTACTCTGAAATTGTATGTGTCAACTGCCCCAGAGACTGGAATTTATCACATTGTATTTCTTATATTAATACTTTTTGTTCTATAACTATTCACATGCCTAAAATGCATATCACTCCACTAGAAATTGGATTGTAAAGATGAACATGAGTCATTCCTTTCCCTTGATTTGCTCATAGATTGATGCCTCTATGGATTTTTCACTACACCTGGTGAACATGATTCCTACATTATATTGGAATTTAAGGTTTACAAATTGTCTAAATAGTATAATCTGTAAATTTTATCAGTCACCCCTTTATCAAACCTACTCTGAAGAAAATGATCAGAATATATCTCACAATTAGACTAAGTATAAGTTCAGGAACCTGATACTCCTATAGCCCAGAAGAATCTGGTACCCAGTGCCAGGACTCCAACTGCATGGAGGATAGCAAAGACATTCACAATGCTAGCCTCCAGGACTTGAAGTCCACACATTTCTACCCACTGCATTTAGTATCAGTATCTCCAAGGAAAACACAACACAACACAGCCAAGCCCTCCAGAGAACAAGCCCTTTACTCACATGGAGAAGAGAGAGCAAGTGCAGTCCCAATAGTGTGCACTGGCCCTTCATGACCAACAGCTCCCCATACACACTGTCCTTGTCCCTTCCTTCCTCCCCTGTGGGCGATGCAGGGCAATGGGCCTCTGTGCACCCTCTGGTGCTACAGCAGGAGCCCCCACCCTGGCCCCACAGAATCTGAAATATTGAAAGTCAGGGGCCCTCTGAGAGCCACAGAAGCATATAGTTAAGCAACACAAAGGAACACTCACTGAATATGAAACAGGGAAACACATTCTCATACAAGTTCCTAAGCCTGCCATGGGCTGAGTGGACTCTTTATCTCGTGGTAGTGTTTCAGGACCAAGGCTCAATTTTATGTGGCTGAGTGGCAGTCAAAAGACTACATGCATACCTTTCCTAACACTTGTACTGAATGAGAAAACAAATATGTGATACTTATCCTTCTCTGACTGGCTTATTTCACTTAGCATAATGCTCTCCGGGTCCATCCATGCTGGTGTGAATAGTAAGAGTTTTTTTTTCTTTTTTATAGCAGCACAGTATTCCATTGTGTAGATATACCATAGTTTTTAATCTACTCATCTACTGATGGGCATTTAGGCTGTTTCCAATCTTAGATATTATAAGTTGTGCTGCTATGAACATAGGCGTGCATACCTTCTTTCTGATTGGTGTTCTGAGTTCTTGAGATATATTCCTAGAAGTGGGATTACTGGGTCAAATGGGAGTTCCGTTTTTAATTTTTTGAGGAAACTCCATATTATTTTCCACAGTGGCTGCACCAGTCTGCATTCCCACCAGCAGTGTAAGATTAGTTTTCATTATGTATGTACAGGCTACAGATGGATCAGTCATTCCCTCATATCTACTGTACATTATCAGGGATTCCTGTGTTGTTTAACTTAGGGACTCTTCTTTACAAAGAAAGAAAAAGACACATAATCTGGATTTGAGCAGCATGCTGCAGACATTTTTATTGGCATTTATGACTTTAAGATAATCACTTATAAAATAAAAAGTGTTCTGTTGAGTATATTCTGTGAAATTTTGCAAGCAATTGTGGCCAATTAATATTTTATCTCTGTTTAAATGACAGCTCAACTTTAATAATGCTTTACCATTTTCCAAACCTCTTTGATATACCAGCTTTTCTTCTATAAGTGGAAGTCTGTCCTCTAAGCACATTATAAGATCCTTGAGGCAATGAACAAATGTCTTCTACTTTGAAATATCTCATCACATGCTAATACACTGCAATGTTGGGCAGGAAGTAGGCAATAAAATTAGGTAGATCAATGGCATAGTTTCAGATGCAGGTGCGAACAACTTCTCATCATTATCTCCTACTAGAGGCCTAGTGCACAAATTTGTGCACCAGTGGGGTCCCTCGGTCTGGCCTACGGATCGAGCCCAAACATCCCCCGAGGGGTCCCGGATTGTGAGAGGGTGCAGAACAGGCCGAGGGACCCCACTGGTGCGTGATCAGGGCTGGGGAGAAACGCGGGAAGTTGGCCAGCCGGGGAGGTACTACGGGAGGACTCCAGGGCATATCTGGCCCATCTTGCTCAGTCCTGATCAGCCAGACCTTAGCAGCAAGCTAACCTATCAGTCAGAGTGTCTGCCCCCTGGTGGTCAGTGCACATCATAGCAAGCAGTTGAGTGTTCTTAGCATACCATTAGCCTATTATGCTTTGATTGGTTGAATGGATGACTGGGAACTTAGTATATTAGGCTTTTATTATATAGGATTGCTATACAAACTCTTTGCCTTACACTCTGCCAATAGGATACACAACTGACCCTTGAATAACATGAAGGGATGCCAAACCCACACACAGTTGAAAAGCCACATATAACTTTTGGCTCCCTAAGAACTTAACTACTAAGTACCTACTGTTGACCAGAAGGTTTATTAATAACATAAACAGTCAGCACATAGTTTGTATTGTTATAGGTATTATGCACTGTATTCCTACAATAAAGTAAGCTAGAGAAAAAGTGTTATTAAGAAAATCATAGGGAAGAAAAAGTTTACCATATTTATTGAAAAAAAATCCAAGTCTAAGTGGACCTGGGCAGTTTAAGTGCATGTTGTTTAAGGGTCAGCTGTATTTGAAATAGCATTTAGTGCAGTGCTAAATTAATTTTCAATTTGTGGATAAAAATATTATAACAAACTTAGTGGCTAAAAACTGAACACTATCATTTCTGTAGGTAAGAAGTCTGGGCGTGACTTTGCTGAGTCATCCCTTCTGGGATTCCATAGGCCACAGTCAATATAGGCCACAGTTGGCCAGGTGGCATAATCATCTGATGCTCGACTGGCTACAGTCTGCTCCAAGCTCAGTCACGTTGTTGGCAATATCCACCTCCTTGTGGATGTGGGACTGAGAACCGCATTGTCAATCTGACTGTTAGTCGAGGGTCAATCTCCTACAGGCCACCTGCAGTCCTTACCACATGGCTCTCCCACACCAGGGAAACTTAGGTTTTGATAGACAGAAAGATATGCTGTCTCTCCAGGCTCCTAAAATAGATGCATTTGCAACATAACTGATCAATGGGGTGAAATCCTAACACCTCTGCAATGTGACAGAACCTGAACAAAGGAATGACATCCCATCATCTTTGCTAAAAGCAAGTCACAGGTCCTCACAGTCAAGGATTATCCATGGGTGTGTCCACCACAATGGCTGTTCTTTTGTCACAAAGGAACAGTGAAGACATTTTGGCCTATGAAGTTTATTACTGTTTTTAGTGAATCTTTTAGTCCAATTTATTTAATTTTTCAAATCTATATATAATATAATGCTGGACATTGCTTTATTTAGCCAGCAGAGAAAAGTAGTCTTAATTAGTAAAAGTTTTAAAAAGCCAAGTGCCTATTTCCCCCCGTGATATTGACCTTTTGAGATGAAGGCTTTAATTTGACATATTTTAACTAGATCAGCCAAAGAGTTATGGTCTTTTTCAAGACTGTGGTTCAACCCACTTCTCAATTACACATTCTATTTAGGCACATTTTAATTAGCCCAGGGATGGCTGGCCAGAAAAATAGAGGGTTTTAAGATTTTAGAACACAAAGTATTAGTATGTCTGACTGGGAACTCTGTTTCTCATGAGAGATTGCCTGCTCACCAAATAAATTCCTTACTATCTATCTATCATGGCCTTCAATTTTCCAACAGAATAGCCTGATTCATCACTGTTATGCCAATGACAACTTCTCTATTTGCTGTTGCCTGCCGATTCCCCTGGGGAAACTCTAATATTTCAGGCTTATGCGGAAGATATTAAGTTTGATATCATAGAATTTCTGGCACCTAGTAAAATACTAAATGCATTGACTTTGACTATTTAAACAGGAATTTTAGACACTTAAAATTTAAAAGGACCTAAGACAATGTCAAAACAATTTTGTTTTACCCATGATGAAGATGAGGGCTAACAAGGAAACATGATATAGCTTAGACAAGCAAACCAATTAGTTAAAAGAATTAAACTTAAGTTTTCTAAAACAGGGTCTGTACGCTGTATTAAACAGTCTCTATGTATCTTTCAAGTCTGCCCACACAAGACAAAGTAGTGTCCCACTATCCTAATTACAGAAGGAACCTGTTTTATGATGCTTTTGCCTCGGTTCACATTTCAGTTATTATACCACTCTTTCTAAATCTCTTCGTCCTTTTCAATGGGTCTTCCTTCTCCTATCTGTTCTTTCAATTACTAATAAAACACAGAGGTATAAGATCATTGTATCAATTGTTGTCAAGCAATATTTTACTCAAAGGTAGACCAATTCAGTGTCTAGCATTGTCTCTGTCCCCATTTTCACTCAACATTCCACCCTTCCTCACCTGTTCCTACTCACACACCATTAACCACTATTGTCTGCTGCTTTGCTATCTGATTTCTGGTTCTCCAGTTTCAAAAACGAGTCTCCTGAGGCAACAGGCCTGGAAATCATGAGCATTCACTCTCCTGACATCTGACCCTTGGAGACGCCACCTGCTCTGGAGTGGAGTTCTGGCAAAGAAACAGATATGAACAAGTCAGGAGCACACCCTACTTATATTCTCATTTGTTCATTTGGACATGGTTTAGTTTAGAGCAGTAGTTCTCAACCTCCCTAATGCCGCGACCCTTTAATACAGTTCCTCATGCTGTGGTGACCCCCAATTTCATTGTTAGAAATTGAACACAATTAAAGCATAGCGATTAATAACAAAAACAATATGTAATTATATATGTGTTTCCCGATGGTCTTAGGCGACCCCTGTGAAAAGGTCATTTGACTCCCAAAGGGGTTGCGACCCACAGGTTGAGAACCTCTGGTTTAGAGGGAGGGTGTGACGATGATCTATGGGCAAGAGATACAGTAGGGAAAATTCTGATTTCCCACTATTCTCATGAAATGCATATTCCAGTTTGGGAGATAGATGATCAACAAATAAAAATAAATATATAATGCAATGTTAAGTACAGAAAATGCTATGAAGAGACATAAGCAGAAAAGGGAAATACAGAGTAATGTAAGTTGACAGGTAGCTTTGATATTATGTTCTTGGAAAGTTGGCTAAGAAATGAGCTTAGGCCGGGACTTGAATGAAGAGACCATTCAAATGACTACGAGGAGAGCATTTTCAAAGTGAGAACAGCAATGTAAAGATCTCAATAGGAGGAGAAAAAAATAACTAGGGCCATAGTGGTAAGACATGCAGCAACATGGAGCATATGGAGCAATGGCATACAGTATGAATGAATCCTATAAATATAATATTCAGCAAAAGACATTACTATGAGTCCATTTACATAAAGTTCAAAAACATGCAAGATTAATTTATGTGTTAGAATAATAATTGTGGGGATAAAGGAGCAAATAGGAGGGTCCCTTCTGCTGGATTTATAGTGTTTCAGTTTCGGAATATTCTCTTTGTAAAGATTCATTAAGCTGTACACTCACAATTAATGCCCTTTTCTGTAGCCATTTTACTAAATAAACATATTTTTAAAATCAAAATGCCAGTGGAAAGAGATAAGCAACACACTAGAGAGAGAGCATGAAAATATCTGGGTTAGAGAAGCCCATTAGTCAGATCCTGGAATGGAAAGACTATAGTATACTGCAGCAGTTCAACGGGTGTTTAACATGTATTAGGTGACAGTTCTGAAAACCATCACCACCCAGGTTTTAAGTAGAAGGAGCTTACAATAGAGTTTGAGACAGACCAGACAATTGACATGAATTTTATAAATATCAAAATTTTCTAAAATGGCGATGTTCATATTGTTCTGTGGAATATTCTAGAAAGCTGGATAGCACTTGGTTCATTAGGAAGTTAGTGGACACAGTTGTTCATAATCTAACGTGTTATTCCACTAATTAAGGAGTTTGGTTTGTGGCCCCATGCCCTCTGTACAAGGTCTGATTCTCATATTGGATTTTTTTCCTCTTTTCTTCCCTTGCATTCTTTATCTCTCACTGAACTCATGCAGTCTGAAAATGCCTTCTGAATACTACTGTTTGACTAAAATGTGCTCAGTTCTTCAGATCTGGCTCTTCATTTGTACATCTCTTTCTCAGTTGCATATTTTCTAACCCCCATATACGGACTTTTGTTTCTTCCTTGAACTCTTAGCACTGGACATTGACAGAGCATCCATCATTTTGTTTTATGTTTTAATATATTTTTATTGATTTCAGAGAGGAAGGGAGAGGGAGAGAGAGAGATCGAAACATCAATAATGAGAGAGACTCATTAATTGGCTGCCTCATGCACGCCCACACTGGAGACCAAGTCTGCAACCTGGGTCTGTGCCCTTACCAGGAATCAAACCATGAGTTCCTGACTCATAGGTAGGTACTCAA
>NW_006287829.1:147548-156436 GCF_000327345.1 Myotis davidii
TGATCGATGTTTCTCTCTCATCGATGTTTCTAACTCTCTATCTCTCTCCCTTCCTCTCTGTAAAAAAATCAATAAAATATATTAAAAAAAGAAAAAGAATTACCCACTCAAATGAATCTAGGGACAAGCAAGAAATAAAAATTTCCAAAGTGATTCAAAAGGGAGCTTGAGGGCTCTGGTGAAGGTAAGCAAGGCCTTCACTAAGGGCAAGGTGACTCCTCGGGTCCTGCTTATATTTGTCATCTGAAAATGCTGATGATCAGTATGGCCAGATACTCTGTGATGATTTTTTTAAAAAGATAACACATAGATGTGTGGATTTGAAATGGTGGCTAGTAATTCTAGCACCGTCATCGATCATCTTTATTATTTATTTGTAAATGCTGTGCTTACCAACAATCTCTCTGCCTCTAGCTTACAAACTCCACTCTTTACTAATCTACCACAGTCCATTCTAGACATGTCATTTTCAGAATGATGATCCTATCTTCAGTTTTTCTTATAACACTTTCTTAAACTTCTGATGTTTTATTTGAAGCATTTTCATGTCGTTAAAAAAGTCAATATCAGTTAGTCTTCCCAATAAGACAGAAACTGTGCTCTTGATCTGACCTAATATTTTAAGAAAAATGAGCTCATAAATTAACAAGTGTTAGCGCAGGTAGTTAACCAGCTATTAATAAAGGAAGAAAGCACCGGGAATTGGACATTATTGAGCACAATAAGCTAGGGAGCATGAGCCTGTTTGCTTCACCAGAAAGCTGCAGTTTCACACACATTCCAGGGGAATCACAGCATTGCTCAGCCAAGAATTAACACCCCTTTCTCCCCCTCTCTGGTACCAGAATTTGGGGGATACAAGGGGAGGTCAGCACATGTGCAATGGCAGTCAAAATGACTTAGGAGTTGGTGCTTCACCATAAAGGCCTGTCAGTTTAACTTGAAAAGGAATCATTGGTCAGAAGGGATCAGAAGGGTTTTCTCTCTCTCTCTCTCTCTTCTCCTCACACTCATTGTGTTCTCTCTGCATAACCATATGGCCTTATCAACCATGTGGCCACTGCCTGAGTGGACTCCAAATGCAGACTCCAGGTGAGAACTGGGATACTGCAGTACAGCAATGGATTGAATCCAGGAATGCAATCTAAGCTAGCCAAATGCTGGACTGGACTAAGCTTCAATATGGAATAGGACCTCTGGACATTGGCTCCATTTCTGGAGCTGATTTTGCATGGGGGGACAGACAGAGATGGGAGCCTGAGAACCCAGAAAGGACACTTTTGATTTTGCATCAAGCACCCAAATAAATCTTACTACCATACCTCATCCTCCCTTTTGGGTTCTTGGAAGTGCTTTTTCTCAATGCACCACAGAACCCCAATTCTACCAGTAACAGAAGTATTTGGGAATTTTCCAATGTTCTTATTGTTCCCATTATAATTTGGAGACAATGATACAGGCTCTCTTGTCTTTTAAAATTAATACTGTTTAATTAATACTTAAGTATATTATCAGAAAAAATGTGAATTCAAGTTCACATTTTGCTTAGATTTGAATTCATATTTCTGTCATTATGTTTTAACACATATTTTGTACTCAGTTTTGAATAAAAACAGCTAGTAGATTATATTCATCTTCAAATATGATGTTAGAACTTCTTTTGGCATAAACTTAAACAACTCTAAGAAAGAAACTTGTTTAATTTTTGTGTTGGGTCATTGATGGCTATGTCCATTGTTAATTGAAATTAGAGTTGAAACTTGTTTATAATAATAGATTTTCTATCACTATATTATGCATTTGTTTTATTCAAACTGTAGATTTATTATTCTGAATATTTAGCATAATATTCATAGTTATAATTAGACTAACAAAAGAAGTTCTTTTATAAAGTACTGAAGTCCATAACTTAGAAATCTTACTTGAGCTTGAAAGTTGATGATAAAGGCAAATATCCAGGGTTGAATAATAAATTTAATAAAAATAGGCATATTTCCAGGGTAGAGTAACAGACATTATAAGAGAAATTTTTCAAACTCAAATAATACAAAAGTATATTTTAAAGGCTTAGTTAGCTCAACAAGAATTATAAGTAATATTTGATCATTTCCCTCAGATATCTATAATCCCAATTTACCTATGTTAATTTACTTTAGAACTTGTTTCTAAATATATGGTGTATAATATTGTTAAAAAATGTTTCCTACCTTTATTCATGGTTGTCATAGGTTTGTGTCTATGAGGCTTATAGGCAAAGCTGGTCAGGAGAAAGCCTTGCTATGAGAACTCTCTCACATATTAGCCTTAATATCCCTTTTAAAACGTGTTTGCAGTTGAGTTTCACTGTGCTCAGTTTTCTAGAATAATCTATGAGAATAGGATGAGCTATAGTCATTGATTTTCCTTTCTTTTCCATTATAGTTGGCAGATGATTAGCTGTTGTCTTTTGATGAAAAGACAAAAGATTCTACTTTATAGAATATTTTTGTTCTTTTCTGAAATAGTATTGCTATGAACTTACCAACATTTTTAATGTATCGCTTTCTATTTCTAATTCACTGTCTTAAACTGATACTTGAAAGGAAAACGAGGGAAAAAAGGAGCCTAATGGGGGCACAAGCCAGATATGCAAATGAGAGAATTGAGTCTTTTGAAGTGACCTACAGATTGTGCTAGAATGACTGTTACTATGGTTACCTCCAGGGAAATATTCAAGATTAAAAAGAAAAACATAAAAAATAGGCTATTTGCCTTTTCTGTTTCTATTAACTATGCTAATTATTTGTCTCTTTGTTATGACTGAGGAAAAAAAATAGCCAAGAAGAGAATATTTACTTTTTTTTTTTTAAAGGAAGAGTAAGAGAAGATAGTTAATACCTCCCCATGAACATTTGAAAATTCATTATTTGTAGGAGGATGTAGTCCAACATCACAGATGTAGCTCTGATCTCCCTAATTCAACAGCTGACCCTACAATAATCTTAAGATTTCTAGTCTCTATATCAGTTATATTTTGCTTTACAACAAATATCAACACAATTCATCAGTTTATTTATTTTTTATTTTTTTAAATATAGCTTATTGATTTCTTACAGAGAGGAAGGGAGAAGGATAGAGAGTTAGAAACATCGATGAGAGAGAAACATTGATCAGCCGCCTCCTACACACCCCCTACTGGGGATGTGCCCGCAACCAAGGTACATGCCCTTGACCGGAATCGAACCTGGGACCCCTCAGTCCGCAGGCTGACGCTCCATCCAGTGAGCAAACCGGTTAGGGAAGACAATTCAGCAGTTTAAAACAACAGTTAAATTTGTTCTCAATTGCTTCATGACAAATTACCAGCAATGTAGCAACTTAAAACAACACAATGTTATTGTTATAATTTCTATGTTCTAGGAGTCCACTGTGTTCTCTCTCTACTCGGGGTTTCATAAGGCTGAGTCCTCAACTGTAGGCTTGGCTTAACAAGATCCCTCAGGTGGTTGGCAGAATTCATTTCCTTGTGGTTGCAGAACCAAGGTCTCCATTGTCTTGCTAGATAATGGTGGATTATTGCTTTCAGCAGCTAGAAATTGTCCTCGGGTCTTGCTATGAAGAATCTCTCCTGAATTGAAAGCTATTCATGTTTTAAACCTTTCTAGCATTTTCTCCTAATAATAGCCAGAAAACAATTTCTGGTGGGCTTATATTATTAGATCAAGCTCAACAGATAGATAATCTCCCTATTTTAAGGTCCACTTTGCCATAGAATATAAACTAATCATGGAAGGAAAGCCCATCAAGTTCAAAATCCCAGTGATAACAGAGTGCGTGCATGTCAGTCAGGTAAAAAATCCTGTCTGCCACCACCATTTATAAATGTAATGAACATGTTGGGCTGGGCTCAGCTCGATGATTCTTCTGGTATGAGATGTTATAGGCTGGTGTCAGGGAGGTCTCTTATGCAGCTTCAGTCAGCTGGATATAAGGCTGGGGCTGGATGTTTTATGATGGCCGTGTAAGAAGAGTTGTATGGAGAGGCCAACTGGAGCCTCTCTCCACCTTGTCTTTCATCCTCCATCAGGGTAACCTAATGCTTATTACCATGTCAGCGGTCAGAGTTCCAAGAGAGAGAGCTGAAGTGTGCAAAGCCTCTTGAGGCTTCGACTCTGAATTCATACATTCCCCTCCTACCACACTATGGCCAAAGCAAATCCCAAATCCTGCCCAGATGAAAGAGGTGATGAAATAGACTCCACATCAATGAGATGGGAAGACTCTATGAACATATTTGGTATCTACCATGCTTTGCTCTTTCTAGATGAGATTAGCAAAAAGAAGAAAAAAATATTAAGGAGGACTATATATTCATAAATACACAATAGTTAATATTTTAGGAATCTATTTAAAAATTTTTAAATTTTACAGTGATATTTTGGGATTGCAGGGTCTGGGGGAAATGCAGTTGAAATTTTAAAAAGTTAAAGAAACAAAACTACAAAAATGTTATTTTTTATAGCTACCTTGATATAAGAGAATAGGTAACAGGAAGACTGGAAGTAAAAATTAAGGGAAAATTTTAGCTGAAACTAAATTTATTTATTCTATTTTAACTCTGCCTTAACCAAACTCTTGGTATCTTAAAAGGATGGAATGAAAAATCTTTGACTTATCATTCATATTTTGTCCTCTAGTGAGCTATTCATATACAATAAAAATAAAAACCACTAAGCACCCTTCCTCTGTAACCACTGTTTTAGCTTTTATAAATATTTATATTTATTCTTATCATAGAACTTCAAATGAAATTTGCAAAACCTATATAGACATTTTCATCTATTCAGGATTTGTTACATGCCAACTTTCTTCCCTGGCTTTTCACAGTTTCACAGGAAATAGTGGATAAATGAACTAAATGAGACAAAGTTATTTATTTGTTGGGCCTTATAGTATCTCTTAGAAACTGATATTCAGTTTATAGCATGTTGTTAGGGCAAAATTGAACATCTATTCTCTATAAT
The DNA here is from genome assembly GCF_000327345.1 of Myotis davidii. Taxonomy (NCBI): domain Eukaryota; kingdom Metazoa; phylum Chordata; class Mammalia; order Chiroptera; family Vespertilionidae; genus Myotis; species Myotis davidii. The sequence goes on from NW_006287829.1 coordinate 152,552, forward strand.
CAATATTGGCATATTTCTACTATGCCAATATATACAATTGCTTTAAAGAAAACAACAGTGGGCTTATGTTCCAATGATAGCAGGAGATTTTGTTTTAGAAGACAATCCGGAGGAATGGCCTCAACTGTTAGCATGAATCAAGTCTTTTTAAAACTGAGGATTAGATAGATTAGCTTTCCAAATTCCAGGGTTATGGTGAGTCCAAGATTCAAGTTTGCCTCCCCTTCCATGATGCCTTTCAAAAAGGCCATCTGCCTCCACACAGCTCTCTTAAATTCATTTTACTAATTGTACTGCCATGGCTCCCAGGAGAGTGGAGAGGACATCTGCTTTCTTCAAATATGCAGATGTTCAAAGAATTTATAAACTTCTCGGATTTTTAAATAAATATTCACTCCTAGATACACTTCAAGATGTATGGTATTGAAATTCTAATTAGTTTTTCTTTCTGAAAAAGATTTAGCAAAAAGAGAACTCTAGCGATCAAAGTATTCTGTTGCTGAGTGGAGTAAATCTTCCAAGAATACTTCTGTACTCCTCTTATATGAACCATAGGTTTAAATACACCCTCACTCCTAAAAATATCCAACATGATGTGTGTTCATTGGTCATTAAGAGGAGATCAGGCCTGAGATCTAGAGATATGGAGTCTTACTTTGATTTTACTCATTCAACTACCAGGTAGTTCTTGTGAACTTAACAAGTACCTGTCTGCTCTGGAAAGTGGAAGTAGAATAGTAACCAAGATACCATCTTTTCTGCCAAGGTGTATGTATTTTGTATGTGGAAGGAGGCTGATAAATAATGTAATTTAATATGTCAAACGGTGATAGAATAACTGTGAAATGCCTATTAGACATCTGAGACTTTGCCTCCAATTCATTTCACAATCATAGACAACATAGGTAACCGGTGAAGATCTGCTCTAGCATCTGCCACATGGAGGAGTCCAACTCCAGGCCAAAGAGTATGTGTTGTGTTAGGCCCAATCATGGCAGCCTCAAGGGGGAAGCTGCCCTCCCCACACCGGACCACTTACACAGCCAGTGCACTGCAGGCCCTGGAGGGAGTCACAGTCAAGGACTCAGTCCTCTGGCTGGTCATTCTCTTCATGAAGGTACATTCTCGTGCCTTCATTCAGAGACCTCATTATGTAAGACATCCTCAGCCACCGGGGCCAATGCGTCTTTCTAGGGGAAGCGAGAGGATATCCTTGATTCCTACTTGGAGAGCCATTTGTTTGTAGCTCCCTGGGCAGTGAGACAGCCCCCACATCTGTGCTGATCCACCTGAGTCTCACAGTGCACTCACTGCTCCTTGGGGAAAATGGAACAAGGGGTAGTCGGCACATTCTTGCTTTAACCTCCTGCTTATACTCTGGCAGGAAGTGATTAAAGGCTTTATTGTTACTTTCCTTTTGGCTTCTGTCTAATCAGGGACTCTGACACTTAGCAGCTCAGCTCTCTGTAGTTTAGCTGAGCCACTGACAAATGGCCCTGGAGAGGCTCAAGCAAGTTTACATTCCAGTAGCAGCTCTGGAATTCCCATGAACAAGTTGCTATGCATGTTAATCTTTGACCATGAGGAAGGAAGTAGGGGAGCTATGACTCATACCTTAAAATTGCACCAACTTAAAAAGGACCATGTTTTTATGTATATACTTATAACTCATGTCACAACACAATACAAATTATAAGTTATCCTGAAGATGCTTTTTTTCATACTCTTAAGCATCCTTCACCTCTAATACTATGCTGTACTCCAGCAGTGCCAATGAGTTATACTTCAACTTATAAATATTTATCAAAAAACTATTAGACGCTGCAAATAGAGTGGTAAGTTAAAAGAGGCAGACTTCCTATTTGGGTGGTCTTAATGAGACAGAAATTAAACAAAATAATAATGAAAAAGCAAGATGTAGTTTTAAAGGAAATAGCATGAAATGTGATGAAAGAATGCAGCAGAAAAAAATATTTAGATTTATAGTTAGGGTGTGGGAGCCATATTGAGGAAACAACATTTCACATGAGATCAAGTAAGACTATAGGAAGAGACCAGCTCGGTAAAAGAGTATGAGTGCTATTTTAGTCTTGCATGTAATGATCTGGGGTGAGGCACAGTTCAGACAAAGATGCAGTATAAAAATTAATTTGAAAAAGTTGAAGTGGCATAGGAGTGTACATCATTATTATGAATCATTACAATAATGTTGTCTAAATGCCAGGAAATTGTATCTGTGGCCGAAACCTAAGTAACAGACAAGCTCTGAACACAACCACATAACTATAATAAATAGTTCAGCATCCTATGTCAGAATACGCTGGCTCATTGCGAGGAGCCAGAGCAAACAGGGAAGATGCTAAGATCTAGAACAAGCAGCTAATGTGTGGCCAGGATGCAGTTGCTGATACCAGAAAGGTCATTCCGGTGACTAAAGCTGCTCTCAGAGATGCTAGTGGCAGATAACTGGGTAGGTGTTACCTACCCTGCTTAGCGTGGTTCAGGGGCCCTGGGAATACAGATCCAGAAAGCAGCGAGGTGGCATCAGAATTGTCTGTCCACTGTGACAGGGGTGGGGAGGCACTAACAACCCGTGTCTTCTGCTCTGGTCTTGGTCTCACCTATTTAGGTTATGGCAAGTCCTCAAATAATGTTGTGTCATTATAGTAATGAGGGGGAAAAACAGATTCCCAACTGGGCCCCTGTCTGTATGGGGTTTTCTCTAGTGACTTTGGTTTCCTTCCACATACCAAAGATGTGCACTGGAGATGAGTGGGCCTGTCTACATTGTCCCAGTCTGAAAGGGAGTGTGTGAGGGTGGGAGTAACCCTGAGACAGAGGGTGTCCTGTCCAGGGTGGGTGAGTTTCCAAGTCGTACCCTGAACTGCCTGCATAGACTCCTGCCACCGGTGACCTTGCATGGAAATAATTTGGGTGGAAAATTATTATCTTATTTGTCTTAAATGTATGTATAGTTCACATTTAGGTCAGTGTTTAATATTAGAAGGGGTTTGGGGTCTTTATTTACAAGTTTAGTTGTGTTTTTGTGACTAGAAATATGCTGTATGGGATAAACTCTTATTTATCTGAAGTAGCCTATGTTAAAATTGGTTTTGTTGTACTTCATTTCACTTAAAGTCAATTTCCAGAAAACTATTGATGACATTAAGTGAAGACTTACTGTACTAGAAACTGTTGAATCATCCTGTGAGTCTGCCCTTTACCTGATAGAACGGGCGTTCCCTGGTACTGCTCTTCATTAGCTCCTTCATTTGTCTTGCAGTTCTTTAGGGACTGGCTTATGCTGACATCTTCAATTTTATTTCCTTCTATTCCTCTACCTCTAGGGCAGCACTTTTTTCACACTCAACATATTTTCATTCTTCAACACACTGTGTTTTGTCTGAGGACTGGAACATTATATATCCTATTCTCTCTGCCAGTAGCACTCTCTCCTTTCCCCTTCTTTGTATCTCAGATTTCTCCTTGACTTTCATGTATCAATTTAGATATTTTCTTCAGGAAGTTCTTTCTGACCCCAAGTCTAGGTTACACATACCTGTTCTGTGTGTCCACAGGAGTCTATGCAGCATTCCTAAGTTGTGATTACATGGATCAGGGACTGCAATTATAGACAGACAATGCACACCAACTTGTTTAGATTAAATGGTTGTTCTAATCAGTGGGGTAGTTCGTTGTTATTTTTTTTGTTAATCCTCACCAGAGGATATTTTTCCACTGATTTTTAGAGAGAGTGGAAGAGAGGGGGAGAGACAGAGAGAAAGAAACATCAATGTGAGAGAGACACATTGATTGACTGCCTCCCACTGGCATCCCACCCCCAGCCCCGATTGGGCCCAGTGATTGAGCTTGCAACCAAGACAT
>NW_006287829.1:156560-165278 GCF_000327345.1 Myotis davidii
AGTGTTCTGAAATCATTAATTAGTTTCAAAATGTGTGTGTGTGTGTGTGGTGTGTGTGTGTGTGTGTGTGTGTGTATGTGTTGTTGTTGTTGTTGTTAATCCTCACTTACCCGAGGATATTTATTCCACTGATTTTTAGAGAGAGTGGAAGAGAGGGGGAGAGACAGAGAGAAAGAAACATCAATGTGAGAGAGACACATTGATTGACTGCCTCCCAGGGCCGGGGGTCAGGCCTGTAACCTAGGTACATGCCCTTGGCTGGAATAGAACCTGAGACCCTTCAATAGGCAGGTCGATGCTCTAACCACTGAGAAAAATTGGCTAGGGTAACAGTGGGATAGTTTAAAACATGTCTTCCAATACTGTGGCACTCCCATGAAGTGGTGGGTTTAATATTCTCTTCCCTTGACCAATATGGGCTGACCCCATGACTCACTTTTAGCCCGTGAAATGTGCCATGTGTGACCCTGACACTATGTCAGAAAGGGCAATGCAGGTTCCATCCTGTACACTGAGGTAGGCAGAATTCTGAACGATCTTCTGAGATTCTCTGTCATAACATGAGGACATCATCTTTGATTGTTATTTTTGTGGAAAAGGGAAATTTTTCATATATAATTGAGGGTATTATCATTTGACTCCAAGTTAACCAAAAGGGATATTATTTGGGTAGGCCTGACCTAATCACATGAAACCTTTAAAAGTATAAAGACTTCTCAGACTAACAGCAGAAGAAGAAATAAGAGAGATTTGAAGCACAGTGGGGATTTGAAAGGAGAGGACGTGATGTTAGCTGAGCAGTTAGGAGGGTCTGTCAGGGGGCCTGTGAGAAGAGCTGGGGTGCAGAACTGCAACTGGTTTCCAGGGGATGAGCATAGCCCCCACTAACTACCAGAAATGGGGCTCTGGATTCTACGACTGCAAGGAACTGAATTGTGCCACTGGAATAAACTTGGAAGCATATTCTTTCTCAAAGCCTTAAATGAGAATGCAATGGGCCAGCAAGTAGAGTGTGAGACTGTGGGAACCACGCCAGAGACCCCGGATAGTCAAGGCCTTGTTACTAAGCCAGAATGGCCAAGGCCACTCTGAACATGGGAATCTTAATCAGAATGTTCAAAGCTAAGATACCATAAACAGGTGCAAGGCAACAGTGATCTAATGGTATACTGCATATGCATGCCCTTCTATAACCCAAATGATTGATGTCATTGTTAGCACCTAGCCTCTTTTGTCTAAGTAGTATAATATGTTACTGACCAGCCAGTGTACAGGCTGCTGCTGCTGCAATGAGAAGAGTGCTGGGGAAGCTGAGATAGGCACAGAGGATATAGCTACTATGTAAGGCTGGAGAGGTTGGAGAAGCTGCTGAGGCAGAGAGCTCAGGTGCTGCTACTATGTGAGAAGGTGAGTCTAGGGGCAGCATGCAGCTGCTCAGATAATAATTGTCAGTACAGAGACTGATGCTGCTTCGTGGGAAAGATGTTTTTGTTAACCAGCTGGTGTGAGGCCGCCTGTATGGAGCTTTGCTATGAAGAACTGTTTTGTCTGATGGCTATATACTGGCTTCTACAATAAAGACTCATTCTTATTCACCCACAACTTCTTATGGCTTCTCGGTCTACCACCTGACATCCAAGAAGGTCCAGCCCTAGGCAGAGGGGCTCAGTGTTGATAGTTAGTGTAATGGGCAGGGTTTGAGAAGGAACCTGCCCCTGCAGTTGGCATAGTTGTTAGCAGAATTCAGAAGAATATATGGACTCCGAGCATATATTCTAGCTGTTTCTGACAGAGACTCAGATAGAGAACCCAGCTCACTGGGTCTGAGCCTACCCAGATCTAGTGAGGTAGCAGTTCCAGAATAGTAATAGATTAAAACACACAGTGGATATATATTTTACAGAATCGTGAGATGTAGGTGTTGCTTTAGCCAGTATGTTTGGAGCAATTTGTTACACAGCAGTGGAAAACTACTTCTTGTTGAGTCACCATTTAAAAAATCTGAGGACTCCAAGCCAATCATGCTGAAAACAGGTTCAGGCCACATGTAGGTATTCTAGAAGACAGTCTCAGCTGAGGTCCCAGGAGATAGCCAGAATCAATAGCCAGATATGTGCGTAAAGACATCTAATGATTCCAGTCCCCAGCATAGTGTGACACTGAGCCATTCAATCTTCCCAGCTGAGGACCAAGACACTGCAGAGCAGAGTCAAGCCATCCCTGCTGTTTTCTCTATGAATTTCAAACCAACAGAATCCATGCGCAAAATAACATATTCATTTTAAACTGCTATATTTGGGGTTAATTTGATATGCAGCATTAGAGGGTAACTTCTGCCACCATATGGGTATTAAGTAACTTATAGGAACTCCCTTAGAATAGACATGAAACATGATTGCATTCAAATAGCCAGGGGTGCACAGAAAGAAAAGATAAACATTGTGCTATTGGACTGTTCTGATGGAAACCCAACAGTTATACACATGCAGATCTACATTGATGAGGCTAGAGATGGAAAGTGAGACACTGCATTGCAACAACTCCAGAAGATGAAGAAACCCTCCCCTGTACAGTCCTGCCTGGAAAAGCTGTTCTCCTACGTGGTCTCAAATACATGATGCTCACATGTACCTCCAAGTCGTTGATCATGTGTAGAACATTTGAGGCCAAGGTATAAGCAATGTGTATATTGTTTTAGCATTTCTGTCTATCTATATATATATAATTGCCTAAGTGACCATGTGACTGTTCGACTGTTTGACCGTATAACCGTTCGACCGTTTGACAGGTAGCTATGATGCACACTGACTATCAGGGTGAAGACACTCAATGCACAGGCATGGAAACATGGAATAGACCGAGGAAACCCAGAGGGAAGTGGAGGGAAGGGCGGGAAGAGATTAACCAAAGATCTTATATACATACTAGAGGTCCAGTGCATATATATGTGCACTGGTGGGATCCCTCGGTCTGGCCTGTGGGGATTGGGCCAAAACTGGCAGTCTGAGATCCCCCAATGAGTCCCAGATTGCGAGAGGGTGCAGGCCAGGCTTAGGGACCCCACCAGTGCAGCAATCCATGCACTGGGCCTCTAATCTATTCTAATAAAAGGATAATATGCTAATTAGACTGAACATCTTCCGGGCAACCTTCCAGACATCCTTCTGGACAAAGCCACAGAGGCAGAGCTGAGCCAGAGTCACTTAGAGGCAATTAGGCCGGCAGGGAAGAGCAGTTAAGGGGATCAGGCTGGGAGAGGAGAACAGTTAGAGGGATCAGGCCAGCAGGGGAGAGAAGTTAGGTGGATCAGGATGGCAGAGGTGAGCAGTTAGGGGGATCAGGGCTGCAGGGGAGAGAAGTTAAGGGGGTCAGGCCAGCAGGGGAGAGCAGTTAGAGGTGATCAGGCTGGCAGAGGGCAGTTAGGGGCGACCAGGCCAGCAGGCCAAGGTGGTTAGAAGTTAATCAGGCAGGCAGGGGGGAAATTAGGGAGTCAGATAGAGTGGTTAGGGGTGATCTGTCAGGCAGGCAGGCAATTGGTCGAGCAGTTAAGAGCCAGTGGTCCCAGATTGCAAGAGGGATGTCCGACAGTTTCTGGATTGGAGAGGGTGCAGGCTAGGCTAAGGGACGCCCCCTCCCTTGTGCATGAATTTTGTGCACCAGGCCTCTAGTATAAGAACAGAAAATAAAAATGAGTGAGAGTGAATGTGATTGAGTCACAATATAAGTCTACCAAGAATATTATCCATTTATTCATTCTTTTATTGGAAATAAATTCCTAGAGGGAAAGCAGGCTGTCCTGTTCATTATTACATGTTCAATATCTGGTAGAATGGCTGACACAGAGCTGCTGCTTGTTAAATATATATTAACTAGAGGCCCAATTCATTCTTGGTGCAAGAGTAGGCCTTCCTTCCTCCAGCTACTGGCACTGGCTTCCTTCTGGCACCCAGGACCTGGGCTTCCCTTGGAGCCCCAGCTTCATCCAGAAGGTCGTCTGGAAGGATGTCTGGCCTAATTAACATATTATGCTTTCATTATTATAGATAAGCAAAAGGATTTTTTCTTCTTTAACAACCATTTCCTGCCTGCTTTGGCAAAGCTCACTAAAACCATTTTGAGTATGCCATGCTAATTGAAATCTTTCTGAACTTTGAATTTACCTTTGTTTTGTCTTTGCTTCATCTGATGTTGACATGGAAGGATAGATTTATCATTAATATCTCAGCTTAAATATAATGTCTGCAAAAAATCTTACTGGACTACTTTCTCTAAATTGATACCCACCGAATATCATCATATCATGTTCCCCTATTTTAATTATCTACATGGCACATATTAATATAGGATATGTTCTAATTGATTGACTTCATTTTATTTGCTTTGATGTAATCTGTATGAGAACAACTACCTTATCCAGCAGTGTCTGACATATAGAATGGACTGACATACAGAATGGATATCAAAAATGTACAAAATTGACATATTTCAGTCCTCCAACCTCCATCAGCCCTGCCTTTTGGAGTTTGAGTGGCTTTATAATTAAACTAGAGGCCCAATGCATGAAAATTGTTCAAGAGTAGGCCTTCCTTCCCCTGGCTGCTGGCACTGGCTTCCCTCTGGCCACTGGCAGGCACCCAGGACATAGGCTTCCCTTGTAGCCCTGGCTTCGTCAGGAAGGAAGTCTAGCTAATTAGCATATTATGCTTTTATTATTATACATTATTTTGAATTGACCTCCCTGCCTTTCTGCTCTGTATTTTATGTTATGTCCCTTCTGGAACTAAAATATATTTGGATTGTAATAAAAGAATTGAATTCTCTTGTGGACAGCTCTGAAAACTGTGATCCCATCACCCACCTCACTGGCTATGAACTCTACTTGCCTTAGTTCATGGTGTTCCGCAAAGCGGAAGAAAGTTTTAGCAACAAATGAGCTAAGTACAAGGCAAGCTAGAAATAGGGATGTGACTGTCCAGGCAGAATATGGGAAAGTCTGCCTCATGGCTGAGAAGTGCAGTTATTAACTGAAAGACAATTTCAGAAGAAAATAAAAGCCAAAGTGACCTGAAGCAAATCCAGTGTGTTAGATTAAATAAAGGTCTAGAAAATATCCTGGCAACATGCAGGTCCATTCAAGTGGACCAGTCAGACTTGGTAGATGGAGCTCTACTAGAGGAGTAGAAATTGACTGTATCACTTGAGTCCGAGGTGTGTGGATGGTGAAAACAGATGTCCAAATTCTAATATTTTGTTATACAAACTTCCTTAAGGAAGGGAGACTTCCTTAGGGCATAATATAATCCCAGCTATGGAGAGGAGAAGAGAGAGAGAGAGAGAGAGAGAGAGAGAGAGAGATTGCAAAGGCCAATGACCAGGCAAGGTCCTAAATCAGGGAAGACAAAAAGGAAGTGGAGAGAACGCTTCAGCAGTTCTCATAGCTATAGAAGTATGTCCTTGATAGTTGAGAAAGCAGACAGTGTTATAAAATATTTAATTCCCCAATATCAAAATCAATCCTTTCTGAGATGATTTTGGAAGGAACTCTATTTAATGTCTATTTTCAAATTTAAAAACTTGTTTTAGTTTTAGTTGCAAAAAAACACACCCTGCATTTCATGTATTTATGTAAGTACACAAAACAAAACAAAACACACCTTCATTTTGTTGACAATGCTATTAGTCCAAATGTAATTTTAAATATAAAATGTAAAGCAAAATTATTCTCTTCTCATAGCTACTACACAGGGACATTAGTGAATTGAAATGTGGAATCTAATGAACATAGTAAATTGATGAATAAAATAGGTCTAGAGGCATGGAGGCATGGAACAGACTAACTTATTTCAGAGGGAACTGGAGGAGAGATGGGAAGAGATTAACCAAAAAACTTATATGTGTATATGTATAACCAATGACACAGACAATAGTGTGGTGAAGATCTGGGATAGAACAGGGGCTGAGAGGAGGGCTGTGAAAGGGGGAACATCTGTAATACTATCAACAATAAAGTAAAAAAATAAAAACTTTACAACCCTAATCATAAGAAGAGCATGCATCTATTAATATAAATACAATTCCATTTAATCATAATCTTATAGCATATGTAGTTGTTTAATATCACACATCCATAAAATATTTGTTATTCTATTAAAAATGTATTTATTTACATATCCATTGTTATTCAATACAGCACTAAACAATTGTTCTAAACAATCTGGTTTTGTGCTTGACCGAAGAACATTTGTAATTAATTGACTATATTTAAATGTTCCTTGGTAAAGTACTGTAAATATTCAGCTTGATATAAATTTAAATAAACTATGGATAGCAATGGTACCTACTTACAACCATACTATGAAGACTAAATAAATTAATATATGTAAAGTGCTTTGAAGTTGCTTACTACATAATATGCATTAAGTAGTAACTATTATTATTATCACTAGAGGCCCGGTGCACAAAATTTTGTGCACTCGGGGGTCGCTCAGTCGGGCCTGTGCCCTCTTGCAGTCCAGGAGCCCTGGTGGGATGTCCAACTGACGTGGAGGCAGGAGCCTCTTCCACCACTATCGCTGCGCTCTCCAGCCATGAGCCCGGCTTAGGGATTCTGACTGAGTGATACTCCCCCTGTGGGAGTGTACTTACCATCAGGGGGCAGCTCCTGCATTGAGTGTCTGCCCCCTGGTGGTCAGTGCGTGTCAGTGACTGGTCGTCCCGCCATTCCATCGATTTGCATATTAGCCTTTTATTATATAGTATTATTACTGCTATTATTTATATTACTGCTATTATTTATATTAAAGTTACTATTAATAGTATAACAATGGACTAGCCTATAGGAGATTGTAGATAAGTTAGAGTAACCACTCCCTCCTAAGGCTTAGAACACTAGGTAGCATAGTGTTGGAGGTTTTATACCTTTTCTAGCACTATAACATGTTACTGTATTCAGAACTCATAATGGAATTCATGTAGGAAGTAGACAGTCAAACCTATGTGCTTGCTGAAAAATGTCACTGATCACACTCCACTGTGTGGTTAGAAGTAAATTTGAGTAAATTATCTGTGGGTTGTCTATCAAAGACCTAAAAATTCTAGAGATTAAATTCATAACATTGGGTAAAAATATGTTTTATTTGGGAAGTAGGGAATGATCAGTACAGCTTGAAATCAGAAATAAGAACAAAGCTGACATGACACCTGTTGGAATAAACAAATCTAGACTTAGGCATCTGATTTCATAAATTGGCAGCAGACTGCTGATTAATATTTGCAACTGTGGGTCATCATAATCTGAGTTATGCTTTCAGAAGTAATTCTGCAATTTGTGTGTATGACAAATTGAAGAGGAACACTACTAAAGTAGTGATGCTGATTGGAGAAGATGGCAAACTTTATTCACTATGTCATGAAGAACTAAACTTCTGATGGCAGTAGAAATAGAGTTTGATCTCTGAGTAGGAAGATTAAAGTGGATTTGAAGTGCTGGAGCCCTGGCCATTGTATAGAGATAAGGACTTTTCTTTCAGAGACAAAATAAATGAAGGCATTTCTCCAAATTCTCTCTCTGCCATAAATTCCTTCAGAGTCCAAATAGTGATCATGCCCTTATTTAGTAAAAGCTTCTATGGCATTTCCAACTCTATATGATCAACTTACTAGCAGAATTTATCACTATATTTTCTGTGGATTTTTATCAATAAATACATACTAATTGGATGAGACAACATAATGACACATGACTGATCATAATTAATTAGCCTTCTTATACCTAACAGTAAATTGTTGAATAGTTATATTAGCTTTGCTATTTTATTACTTATTTATATTACTTTATATTTAAATAAATATTGTTTGAATTCTAGTATCTCCTCCTTAAAGTCATAGAGACTTAAAGAAAAACATGATGGATTATTGCTGAACATAACAACCAAAGACCTTGGAAACTATAAAAATGTTTCTAGCACCCCTAATATCATGAAATATTTTTACAACTTTCATATTGGTTTTGACATAAATAGATTTTGCCTTAATACAATTTAGAAATGCAATGAAATGGAAACTAAAATATCCATAGACTAAGGCCAATTAAAGTCTCTACATTGTTCATTAAAATGGTAGTAGCTTTGGCTCAGTGGATAGAGCATCAGCCTGGGGACTCGAGGGTCCCAGGTTTGATTCTGGTCAAGGGCATGTACCTTGGTTGCAGGCACATACCCAGTAGAGAGTGGGCAGGAGGCAGCTGATTGATATTGCTCTTTCATCGATGTTTCTAACTCTGTATCTCTCTCCCTTCCTCTCTGTAAGAAATCAATAAAATATATTGGTAGTAGCCATGTTATCTCTAGTCTTTCTGCCCAAAGGTAAAGAATTCAGCCAGCTAGAATACCAAGGAATACGCCTCAAGTAAGATGAACTTATTCAAAGTGATCACATACTTAAACCAAATGCAACTGTGTAATTGTCTTGCCTTTAATTCTTCTGAGAAAGACATTGCTTTCAGAGTTAAAGTTATATCCAATATTAAATACTAGAGGCCCAGTGCACAAAAAATTGTGCACTCAGGGGGAAGGGAGGGTCCCTCAGCCCGGCCTGTGCCCTCTTGCAGGCTGGGACTCCTTGGGAGATAACGCCCTGCTGGCTTAGTCCTGCTCCCGGGTGGCAGAGGGCAGGCCCAATCCCTAGGTGCAGCCCCTGGTCGGGCTCAGAGCAGGGCCG
>NW_006287829.1:165926-169943 GCF_000327345.1 Myotis davidii
CCACTGCCACTCTAAGCTCTGAGGCCGAAGCGGCTGAAAGCAGGTTTCTGGGGTTTGTTTAGCTTCTATATTTGTCACAATGTTTCAAACTGCAGGCTCAGAGGCCAGCAAGGCAGGTGGGGAACCTTGGTTTCCTCCGTCACTGAAACAAGCAAGCCTCATGTTAGTTTCAAGCTGCCTGGCTGCCGACCACCATCTTGGCTGACAGTTAATTTGCATATCTCGCTGATTAGCCAATGGCAAGGGTAGCGGTCGTACGCCAATTACCATGTTTCTCTTTTATTAGTGTAGATTATTTCTGCAACAATAAATAAAACATCCACTAACTATCAATCTGGAATGAGTAGTAAACCACTGAATCATCTCTAGAAACATGAAGTTATTAAACATGAAAAGCAACTACCAGCTGTAGATTATAAAATATTTTATAAATACCTTATGTTTTATAGCTACATGTGCATCCTATTATTGGATGGTGCAATTAGACCCTATAATACAATATTTAAAATAATACTTACAGCATATTACATGGTTTGTTCCCAGGAATAAGGGAAACGTATGAAATGGCAATATCAAATTAGTTTTCAGGTATATCCAGGGGCCTCCCAAGAGTCACCTACAATACAAAGTTTAATAGATTAAGCACACTACTCTCAAAGAGGTTAGCAAACTGAATGTATGTCTTGAAATTTAGACAAGGCTTTGCAAGGAACCTCATGCTACCCTCCCCAATAGCTCCTAAGTTCCCAGCCCAAAGTTGTTGACTCAGGAATGAGCTCAAGATTGGAAAGAAAGCTTACCTGGGATGTTTGACCTAGACATAATAATAATAATAATAATAATAATAATAATAAATACTAACAACAACAACAATAGAATATAGTGATTCATTTCTGGTGGCTAAGATGTGAACTTTTTGTTTCCTGTGCATTGATTTTCCAGTTTCTGCCATGCAGAGGAGGATAAAGCTGGCACACAAACAATTTCACAAATGATTAATAGAGGGGAAAATGTCAGCCGACACTTAAGTCCATGGTTTTAGTTTTCCATTATCCAGCCACTTTTGCTGGGTAACGCAAAACGAAGACTTGCTCTACTCATTTCCAATGAACCAGGATTCTTCTGATAAGCTTTCTTTTGGCCACAGTTTGTACAGGGTGGCTTCTTTAATTGTCAAGCTATAGATTCTCCTGTGTTTAGTTAAATTAAAAGTTATCTTTGCATTCAATGATACTTATGAAATATAAATTATGTAGAATACCTTATGACACTATAGATGCACACTTGGGAAGACAGCACTATAGACTGCTCCATAGAATGTATATTCTAGGAAGACAGGGCGGAAGCAGGGAGGTGCCCAGAGAAGGCGGGACCAGCCCTAGGCCACTGGAGGGAACTGAAGGTGGGGCTTGAAGCAGCCAGAGAAGGCCAGAGGGTTTGGGAGCTGGGCCAGGAGCGCTGGAGCTCTGCGTGGACAGGTTAGGGTGTCAAGACAGGGCAGCGCCATGGGATTTCAAATCGCGCATTGGGCTCCTAGTTCCTTTATAATGCTGGTGCAGAGAAAGAGTTTTACAAATTTGTGAAGTGTCTACATTGGTCTCTGTATCAGCTGACCACTTTGAAATTAACAATATTTGAGACACTGTGTTTCATTTGTGCCCATGTGATGGAAAAAAGCAAGCCTCCCTTTACACTCTGTGTACATGGATACTCTTTCCTGAGGGTCTCAGCTTTATATAATACGAGAGGCCCGATGCACGAATTCATGCACAGGTGGGGTCCCGTGGCCTGGCTGGTGAGGGCCAATCAGGGCCATCTTGCCCAGTCCTGATTGGGCTGATTGGGCCAGCCTGCCAGGAGGAGGGGCAGGGAGGGACAACTGTGGGAGGTTGGCTGGCTGTGAGAGGTTGGCTGTGGGAGCTCACTAACCACTAGGGGGCAGCTTCTGTGTTGAGTGTCTGCCCCCTGGTGGTCAGTGCACATCATAGCTACCAGCTGGTCATCCAGTCATCTGGTCGTCACAGTTGCTCAGGCTTTTATATGCATATATAGATGTACTTGGATGGCTCCCACCTCTGTTATAACTCCTATATGCTGTCATTGCTATACTAGAACACCCTCATTTAATTGTGCATGTGTGTGATTGTGTGCATGCTGGTGGCTTCTCTAGAAAGATTTCTAAAAGCTCAGAAGGGAAACATTTGAAATGATATCACATAGGAGTAAAGAATGAACTATTGTCATGTCACCTTTTATGATTGGCAATATAGAAAAAATGTCAGGTCTGTATCATTAAAACGAGGTAGAGAAATGATACTGTACTTCAAAAATAGAAATAAATAGTTTCCAAAGCATAAGAATGTAGTCATATTTATTTTTTCATGAGATCAATTTCAGAGAAATGCTACTATGTCTAGCTGAAGTAATTTTTATGAACATAAAACACCCTAACATATTTAAAAATATTACTGCCCATTGGCATTAATAAATTATGAACTAAAATGAAGTGCCCATTGGGAAGAAATTTATAATTTGGATGCTAAACTTTAACTTATGATATGGAAAAAGTCAAATGATACATTAATTAAATTAATATCTGGCCCTACACTAGGGGAAAGGAGCAGAGGAGAAATGATAAATATTAACATAAATGTTAGAATTGTAGTTCTGCATGAAAATAAGTATTTTTACCAAATTCAAAAAATTATCCAACAGGTAAAGATGATAGCATAACAAAAGATACTATCAAAATTTAACTTTAAAAACTAAAGTTATTCAATTTAATTTATTTCTGTAATATAAATTGTAAATTAATTCAATAAAGATAATATTTTAAAAAAATAATTCTATCCTCCAATATGAACTTTTAGGTTCTGCATCATTTGAAGAGAATGAAACCAAAGCGTTTATTTTAGTACTTTGGTAAATCATATATAAGCTTAAGTAAAATTTAGTTTTATTATTTACATAAAATTGTCTGATTTGTTTTCATTTTATGAACAGATCAGTATAACATGTATATGGTACCACTTTAGAGACACAAAAATGAATCCAATCTTGTCTGCATTTTAGGTAATAATAAACCATACTAACTCATTCTTTTCTTTAATGTAAAGTAAGGATGTGAAGTTACATTTTGTTTATGAAAGCAATATCATCATGCAATTCAGTGGGAGAAGTTCCCAAAGATAAAAAAAAAAAGGAAAATCTTACAGTGTGTTTAAAGATGACTTCTATAAAGAAATAATGAAGCTCTGTTTCAATTCCCCAACTTCAGACCTAAGTGGCCAAGTTTTCAAAAGTTCACTGGCACCCATTTTAAAACTTGATTAAATCTCTCACAGGCTGCCATCAGAATTTTGGCCAATGTTATAGTCATCTCAAGGCTTCCCTTCGGGAGAATTCCCTTCTAAGCTCACTTATATGGTTGTTGGCACAATTTTGTTCCTCCTGGTCTCTTGGACTCTAGGACTCAGTTGTTGACTGGTCTACATGTTAGCTGAAGGCTGCCCTAACTTTCCTCCATAAGTCACCCCCATGAAGACAGCTGGCTTCATGAATGGATCTCGTGACAGAGAGTGAAAGCCAATAAAATGGCAATGATTTCTATCACCTCTGTCATATTTTCTTTTTTTTAAGTTAATTCTCACCGGAGGATGTTTTTCCATTGATCTTTATAGAAAGTGGAAGGGAAGAGGAGAGAGAACAATCGATGTAAGAGAGACACATTGATTGGTTGCCTCCTGCACGAACCCTGACCAGGGCCAGGGATTGAGCAACCGAGATACGTGCCCTTAACCAGAATTGAACCCAGGACCCTTCAGTCTGAGGGCTGATCCTCTCTCCACTGAGCCAAACTGGTTAGGGCTGTCATATTTTCTTTCTTAAAAGTGAATCATTGGGTTTAGCTCACACTCAATGGGAAGAAAATATGCAAAAGTGCATACTAAGAAGCAGAAATCATTGAGGGATACCCTCAAAGTGTGCCACCCACAAGGGGTGTGTAAATATATTCCT
>NW_006287829.1:169970-182672 GCF_000327345.1 Myotis davidii
TTTTCCAAATTTCAATGAGTAAAATATCTTGGTCCCCATGAGATATCTGAAAGAACTCTTACAGTAGTAAACACTAGGAAGCTGCAATCTTTCGCCAACTAAATGTCACATACTATTCTTCCTCAAATAATATACTGACTTGTACAGGACATGGGAAGCTCATAACCACAAACTACCAAAAATAAAGGAACATTACAATGGTAGTTGTATCATAAACAAATCCTATTCAATATTATAGAGTGCTATAAATCAAGAAGTTCTGTCTAGTTACTTAAACTCAAATTTCATTTCTCAGCTGCATATATATTGATTCCCAGAGATTTTACCTTGCTTCCTTTCATCTGGATTTTCACATAATATAGTTGAAAAGGAGAAAATAACACATATCACTGTTAATTGTCCACACTCAAAGAAAACACGGTAATGAGAATACATATTTAGATGGAGACACTATTTTAAAAATTCAATGCATTTAATAGTACCTCACACACTAATGCATACAGGTAAGCCAAGTCAAAAATAAGAATGACTATTCAAGGAAGATTTTTTAATACTTACCTAACTGCTGTTAGATGAATTTTTAGAAAATGCAGAAAGATACGGAACATTTTCTTCCTACGCTGAGTGATTCATTAATGTTCAACTACCTTAGATGATACTGTGACTATCCATGCACGTTATTGGAAAAATGTAGCCCTGGAGAGTTAAACAAATGTAGTGCAGGGAATAATGTCGGCCCAGGAGGGAAATGTATGACCTACTCACTATATTAACTTCGCATTGTCTTTGCTTCTATGATTGGTTAAGAAAACCTATAAAAATAGTTATTAATATTTTAGAAAAATTTTGGATCAGCTATTGTTCTGCATTTATATAGGAAACCAAGCAGACTACTAGACTTTACATTCAAAGGTTATATTACACTGAACCATTCACACAATGTATGTTCTTTGAATTTGAAATATGATTGCACTTGAATATAAACTATTTTAAGAGAAGTTTGTCCAGTTTAGTTGTGACAGTAAATAAATAGATATATAATTATTGACTATCTACTATGTTCAAAGTATAATTAGGTGACACAAAAATCCGCAACTTTCTTCAGAATTACATTAAGTCAACATTGTAGATCATTTTAGCATATAGAAATAAATTTCACATCCGAAAGGAAGTTATTATCTTCCACACATCTCTTTGAAGTAGCAACTTCAAGACTATCCAGCTTATAAGGTGACATAACTAAAAAATTCTGAGCTCATTGTTTTATTCCTCTAAGCACATTTTTATCAAATATGCTTCCATTCCATTCAAGTGTGTAGAATGGTGTTCCTTTGCACATCATCCATGGATTACCTGATTAGAATCACCTGGATGATGTGTTAGCATGCATATTCTGGCCACAGACATAACCATTCCGAATGAAATCTCCAAGGGGAAGCCAGAAAATGCCCATTTTCACCAATCTCCATGAGTTTATTACCTCCAGTAAAGCAGAGAATCACTTATCCTAGCTGAGAGCAGATGGGTACATCTCAGCTACGGAGATGGACTTTCATTTGTGAAACTCATAGCGAGGGCTTGAAAGAAATGGGAGATAATGACCAGAAGACGGGGAAGTGGTAAGTTGTCCTAAAGAGCATTTACTTTTCAATAACAATTACTGAAAGTTTATTATGTGTCAAGCATTGTACTGGCCCTTTACATACAGTATGTAACTGAAGTCTTCTATGAAAGAGAAATTTTGAATTCCCAATTTATAAATAAAGAAACCAAGACTGGGATAATGTATTGACCTAAGATTACACAAACATCATAGGAGACATTCAAACCCACGTGTCTCATTTATATTCTCAACTTCTAGGTTACCTTGGAGAGAACAATGTGGTCTGCAGTGGTTAAAGAAAGCGTCCGTGGGAAATGCAACTCATTTGGGGCTTTGGTATACAGAGAAGTGGCACTCAAAATAGCCACTGAAGAACAACTGGAGTTTAAGTAAGTATGATAAAGATGAGAGCGTGTTCCTGCTTTGACCAAGAAGGCAAGTAAATCCTAAAGTTGGACATAACTGAGATGTACGTGGCACCAAACACTGAAGTGTAGAGCAATAGGTCAAGTTCCTTCCTGGAAGACGGAATGTTCATTCCTCTGGTAGACCAGAGGTGACAATTCTTACTCCCGTCAACGTGAGAAAGGGAACATTTTATTTATGTGACGGTATTTGATAGAATCTTTATTCTGCACCTATGTATTGTTATGACTGAAACATTTAAAGCAATTGATCTCTATGTTCTTGAAACTCTCTTCCCTTTGGAGGTGAGAGATCTTGGTCCATCTAATTTCCTTTCATTACGCTTTATCAATCCCTTTGTCTCATCGTCCTTCTTTGCTTAGTCCGGAAAGGGGCATTTGTTCTGCCTGTTGTCCAAGTAAGGACTCCAATGGTTTTGACTACAATTTCTGGCGGGGGTTTCTTAAACTAGCGTCCAAAATGTTCAGGGTTACTATGGCTTCACAGTAACTGGTGGATGCCAGTGCAGTCTGTATAGTTATTCACTCCTTGTTTTATGCTGGCAGTGTCTGAATTTTATTTAAATTTTCACAAGGCTCCATATGGATCATCCTAAATCCTTAATGGAAAGTCAATTTCTCTTCTAGTAGATTGATTTAAGAATGGCAATATGAATCAATCCTAGCAATTACACATTAGATGAAATTGTCTGGAGGAAGGAAAGAATGGTTCTAGGGAAGGATTATTCCCTGGTCAAAAAAGACACACATAGAAAAATCACCATTTCTTTAGCTGGACATTTTCAGCTCTGGATGCTATTCTGGGAACTGATGCATCCATCTTGTGTCTGTTAAGAGGACTAGTCCAAGTGCAAAATGACGTGCCAAGAATGGCAGACAAGAAAGACAAAACGTACTAATGTCCACTGTGATATTTTGAGGAGACCTATCACCATCCTTGGAACTTACTTATATGTGTGTGATGATGAATTTGTATTATTTAAATTATTTTAATTTAGTTTTTTCTTTTACTTGCAACCAAAGGCATCTTCACAAATTCTAGTGAAAAAAGAGACGTACACAACCTTGAAACTGTGAAATTTTGTACATGGTTCTGGGAATAGAATTTGTAGCTTATATGAGATTTGTAAAAATAGGTAATAGCAATAAGTTCCTAAAATGTACAGATGGACATATTGATGACTTGTACAAAAGCATCCTCTGTCTTATGTACATTAACTTCACTCTTATACTTCAGTAAATCAATCATTACTCTGTTACCTAAATAAAATGTGATCATCTTATTGCACTGCTCTAACCTCTATTCCAATCTCCAAAGGTATTTGCTTTTAGGAGAGAAAACAAGTCATATTGCGTATAATTTTAATTTTTCTATTTCTTTATAACAAGCTTATTGTATTACTCTAATCCTTCAAAAAATCAATAGAAAACACACACATAGTTTCTTGAGTGACATACTTGTCATAAATAAATAAGTAAAAACATAGAGGGGTAACCTGGCTGAACCACATCAGCCTTTTAGCTTCTGCGGACTGAGCAGTGTTCCATTAAGGGTGTGTGTGTAGGCATACCAGGTGCTGGCCATGGCAGGAGGCTTGCTAGAACTGGGAGAGGCAAGGAGAAGCAGAAGATACTGAACAGTAACCAAGAAGAAGGAACATCAAGAAATAGTGTCTTCTGAAGAGCATGGTGCTAAGCGAAATAAGCCAGTCGGAGAAAGATAAATATCACATGATCTCACTCATTTGTGGAATACAATGAACAACATAAACTGATGAACAAAAACAGATCCAGAGACAGAGAAGCATTGATCAGACTGTCAAACCTCAGAGAGAAGGCAGGGGAGGGTAGGAAAGGGAGGGGGAGAGATCAACCAAAGGACTTGTATACATGCAATAAGCATAACCAATGGACACAGACACTAGGGGGGTGAGGGCATGTGCGGGGAGGTGAAGAGACAGTGGAGGGAAAAGGTCACATCTGTAGTACCTTAATCAATAAAGAAAAATAAATAAATAAATACAAAATAAAAGCACAGCCTAGGGATTCCTGGGGTGGTGGAATTGCTCTGGATTGTCTTAGTGCCAATACCTCGGTTGTGATATGGTGCCATAATTTTGCAAATGTTACCATTGGGGAAAAATGGGTAAATGGTACATGGGATTTCTCTGTATTTTTTTTTTTACAACTGCATGTGAATCTATACTTTTCCCCAAAAAAAGTTTAATTACAAAAAAAAAATAAAAACAATCAAACAAAAAAAAAACCCAGAAGTTCTGGATTCTGATCCTATATCCAGATGAATTTTAAAAAGAAAGTAATTACTCAGCCTCTGTTTACTCATTTGTAAAAGAGTAAATAAAGTGAGTACTATGTCCTGGAACTGGGCACATAAAGAGAAAATGTTTAAGAAAAAAACAGAAATCGTGTCTTTCAGTTATGGAATAAAGAAGGCCAACACTGGAATGGGAAGAAAAAGGACAGGCAAAGCTACACATTATCTTTTCAAACTCAGATGATGAACTAATTTAACCCTCATTTAGTCACAAAAATCCTTCAGAGCAGTGGCTGATTGAATGGAGAGAGGAAAGGAGAGCCATGTGTCTATCTGCGGGAGACACCACCTGTCTGCTCCCTCTTCACTGTGGTAGGAACGGAATCCTTTTCAGGTCCAGCATCCTCAGTGTATTCCTGTGGGAAGGAACTAAAGGAAAGTGTGTTGCCACTTTATAGGCAAAACTTGTGGTTCTCCTTCTGCTAATTAACCCTGCTTCTCTGGAAGATGCCATTCAGATATGTGTGCTCTGTTTGTGAAAGACGCTTACGCACTGGGTACCTTAGTGGGTGCTTGCCTTCTCTACCAAAGGTTGTATAGATTCTCCTTTTCCATAGCCAAGTCCCATCACCTCTCTAAGGATCTATAATAATAAGCTTAATATGCTAATTAGACCGGGCAGCCAAATGACCTTCCGGACGTCCTTCCGGATGATCTTCTGGACGAAACTGCTGCTGAAAGGGCCGACACAAGCCACTGAGGCAAGCTGCCACGCAGCGAGGACCGAGCCCCTTGTACAAATTTCATGCATTGGGCCTCTAGTATAATATAATTAGATATTCTACAGAAAAAAATAATGTAATAAATGGCAAGAATGCAGGCGTAATTAGATATTCTACAGAAAAAATAATGTAATAAATGGCAAGAATGCAGGCCATAAAATCTATTTTGTAATACAAAACAAAAAACAAAAAACACACAGACAAGATTATGAAGACTATGAAAAATAATATGAATTTCTGAAACAAATTTATGCAGCTGAAAGTTTTTCATCAGATAGGAATATAGTTTAATATAAAATTAATTTGATTCTTTCTCTTTGGATTGTATTAAAAATTATGAATTAAAAAATACCACACTAAATAGATTTTTTATTGAAAGGGTATTCTATATGCTAGTCATGGTTCTATCTGTTCTTAATTTTAATTTACCCTAATTACCTTGAACCCATAAATAATGAAAATTTCCAGGGAACAATACTTGCCACAGTGAACATGGATTTTGAAGTTAAGCAGGCCACATTAAACATCCACTCTGTTCTCTGATGCTGTTCTAAATTTGCATAAGTTACTTTCACTGTGTAAGCCACTGTTTTCTCATGCATATAATAGAGATATACTAATTTGTAGGTTTGTGAAAAGGATTAAATGAGGATTTATTTAGTATAGAACTTGGCACTTAGTAATTGCTCAGTGTATATTAATTCCATCTTCTTCTAAGATGAAAAGGAAAACTACATTTTTTTATGGTAGACTCATATTAGATGCCCACAATAATTTTATTAATAGTTAAGCATTGAATAAGTGCTTACTGTGTGCCAGTACTAAGCACTTCACATGCATTATCTCATTAATACCTCAGAATACTATGGCGATGTAAAAATAGCATTATCTTTACTTAACATATATGTACCCAGGGCTAATGAGCACACTGCGGCTATGAAATACTAGAGTCTAGTCCAGTGAGTCTGAAGTCAGAGCTCCTGCTCTTACTCTTATTTTGATTTAACTCTGTGGATTGTGTGTGTACATGTGTGTTCATTTTTTTTTTTTTTTTTTTTTTTTTACTGAAGAGATATTTGAAGTAAGTCTTTCCTAACAAAAAGCAAATAAACTATATGATTATCTGTAAGCATTTATGGAGTGTTTGCTCCCATTGTTTTTTAAAGTTACACTTACCTATACCTAAGAAGGTTACTTTTCAGAATTAATAGTGATAACAGAAGACCTCTGTAGTTGTGTTTTGGATAGAAAATTCTTGACTTAGGTGGAAAATATCCTACATAAGAAAAGCCTAATATGCTAAGTGTCCAGTTGTCTGGTCATCCATTCAACCAATCAAAGTGTAATATACTAATGATATGCTAAGGCTGCTCAACTGCTCACTGTGACGTGCACTGACCACCAGGGGGTACCACTCCGACTGATAGGTTAACTTACTGCTGGGGTCCAGCCGTTCAGGACTGAGTGAGACAGGCCAGACACCCTGTAGCCCTCCCCCAGTCCCTCCCTGACTGGCCAACCTCCTACATTCCTCCCCAGACCTGATTGTGCACTGGTGGGTCCCCTCAGCCTGGCCTGCACCCTCTTGCAATCCAGGATCCCTTGGGGGATGTCAGAGAGCCAGTTTCAGCACAATCCCACAGGCCAATTTGAGGGACCCTACTGGTGCATGAATTCATGCACTGGGTCTCTAGTATCTATAATAATAAAAGCAGAATATGCAAATCAACCGAATGGTCGAACAGCAGAATGACCATCTGGAGGACCACACTATGACACCCACTGGTGCCAGGCCAGCCAAGTCTGGTGCAATGTGGTTGGTTGGGGGCTTGGACATTGCCCCATGATGGCTGTGCAGAGGGAGACCCAGGCCCCTGACCAGCAGGCTGCGGTAGGTGGGCAGGGCCTCCCTCTGGTGGGGCGATCAATCAATCATGGGGCTCCATGATTACCCCAAAGAGGGAGTCCCAGACCACCGAATGGTGGGCTGAGGTGGGTGGGTGGGGTTTCCCTCTGTGGGGGCCATCCATCATGGAGCCCCAGCAGGTGTGCAGGGCGTACCTCTTTGGGGTGATCAATTGAGGGGCTCCCGGACTGCGAGAGGGCCCAGACAAGGCTGAGAGACCCCTGCCCCCTCCTCCAGTGCACAAATTTCAGGAACTGGGCCTCTAGTATTTTTATAATACAGGATTGGGCAAAAGTAGGTTTACAGTTGTGAGTACGCAAAACAGTTTATTCTTTTATTATTATACTAGAGGCCAGATGCACAAAATTTGTGCAAGGGCCTTGGCCCCCCACCACCGCTGCAACTTCCTCTGCCTCCTCCCGCACCCACTGTGGCTTTGCCTAATTAGCATATTATGCTCTTATTATTATAGATATTAATTATTGTGTTTTTATGTAGACCTATTTTTGCCCCACCTTATATATACATAGATACATGCATTTCATATATATATATATATGTGTATATATAATAATTCTCTCTGGTTTATAGATATATCCTACAAATTTTATTTTCGAAAACTTTAAGCTATACAGGTTTTCCATCCTTCTTTTACCAGTTCCATATTTCATCCCATAATTAAGAATTTATATGCTATTTATTTACTAATTCTCCTAATTCATGAAATTTGCTTTGTTAAATACTATTTGGTTCAGTGATCCACCAAGAGCAAAAACAAAACAACAACAACAAATACAAAAACAAAAAGTTCTCTAGGGAATCCTTCCTTTGTTAATGATAATATTGGGTTCTGTGGAGATTAGAGGGGAAAAAAATAATTACATGTGCCTTCAAAGTACATACACTCAATTTGAGAGAGAAAAAAATAGCTCTCCTAAAGCAATTGCAGCATAATATGAGACTTTAATAGCAGAAGAGTTAATATTGTGGGAGTTAGGCAAGAGGGCAACAAGGCAAAGCTTTATAAAAATTACAACACAATTTATCCCATAAATACAGGGTGCAAGGTTTAGAAATGAAATGGCGAACAGATGATTAAGAGTCATGTCAAGTAAGTGTGACAAGTCAGTTTTAAGATTAGATGCTCCAAGCACTGTGATATCAGTTCACAGGGTCTGAGTCTAATATGTGGTTTTAGAAGGACCTCTGGCAGTGACTTTTGTATAAGACCTGATTGATTAATAGGAAAAACCACCTTCGACCTTATATACAGTTTTGGAAAGTACTCTCAGAGCATGACATCAGAAAAATGACTCTTCTACATAATGTATTATTTTCTTATGTCCTTAACTGTAAAATATCTGTGGGTAGGAGGAGTTTATATGCAATATTATTTAGTACAAATTTTTTTCCAGTAATATTTTGTGTGTGTGTTCTCCCTGTTTGATTTTTTTTGTATCAACCTATACACCTATTATATCATTATTTAGTCAATTATTCCTCCAACAAAAATATCCAAATATGTTGTGATATGCAAGGTTCTAAGATGACTTCCAAAAAACCCTCTCTCATATAATTTCGCCATTCCCTGGAATGTGGTAGAGCTTGTGAATATAATGAGATATAACTCCTATGGTTATATTACATTATATGGCAAATGGGATTTTTAAAAATGTAGTTAAGTTTACTAATTGGTTGACTTTGAGTTCAATAAAGAGGAGATTTTCCAGGTGGGCCTGACCTAATCACATGGTCCTTTAAACCTGCATTTAAAGGCCAGAGAAAAGGAAAAGTCAGAGAACCAAAGAACTAGAAATATTTGACACACCATTGCTGATTTGAAGATAGAAAGGACCACATACATGGCTAAGAATGTAGTAAACTCTTGGAGTTGAGAGTGATCTAATAGTCAACAAAGAAATTGGGACCTTAGTACTACAAACACAAGAAACTGAATTCTTTCAACAGGAAGGAGCTTTCAGATGAGGACTCAACCTGGTCAACAACTTGAGTTCAGTCTTGTGATATGCTAAGTAGCAAACTCAGTAATGCCAAGCGGAACTTCACACCTATAGACTGAAAGCTAATAAATCAGTGTTGTTTCAAGCCACCAAGTTTGTGGCCATTTGTTATGCAGCAATGGAAACGTGAGGCATGCTGGCGTGTGTCAAGCACTATTTTAGACCCTTGTAATGATAGTCAAGATAAGGGTATTATCTTGTAAAAAATAACAAACAAAAACATCAATAACTCTCCATATCTTTGTGGCTTAACTCTACCAAAGTTTAGTTTTACTTATGCCAATTTTCAGGGAACTATCCAGTGCATAATGATGCATAAACGTGAGCTTTGCTAATCTTGTACCTTCACTGTTTCAACACCAGCCCCTCTTCATGATAGCTAAAGAACACTGTTCTTACACAACCAATAAATCTACATCAATTGGCTTAAATTAGTCACATGACCATCCCTGGTTGTATGGGAAATGAATGTACCCACTATGAGAACAGGGTTTATGTGCGAAACAGAAGTCTCTATACTTGGGTGACTAAGAAGACCTAACTCAGTGACCAAAACAAAGCCCATGTCTTCTTGAAATTACCTTCAAGTACTTCAGGGGAACCATTTGCCTCTGGGGACATTAGGACATTTAAAAAGGGACAAAGTAGATGAATGTTTACATTTGAATTCCAAATTAACCAAAATTAACATTGTCAAGATGACAGCCAGACTGTGTCTTAAGGTCCCACTAACTTACGGAGGGCAAGATAGAAGCAGGGAGGAGAAGACTATCGTTTCCCCTTTCATGGAATTGGGAGGAGCCATGGGGACAAGTGAAGAGGGCAGAAGCCCATGCTCTCATACGTAAACCATTCTTAGTGTGAACTTTGGGAAGACTGCAAGCATATTCGCACAACCACACCTGGGATGGGAAATGTACAATCGGGCTGGGTCCTTCAGAATAAAAACATGTCTTAAAACACCTATTTTTTCCCTTTTTTGCTGACATTTTAAACTCTGCATTAAGCAAATCCATGGGCAAATAACCTGAAGGTATTAAGCAAATTACTTACTGCTAAATAAAAATAATAATAATAAATGAATAAATAAATAAACTAAATATGTAAATAAAGTGTGAAGCTACGATAAGTTTTTAGGATAATATGCTGGTTCAAGTGATATAGTGGCCAGGCAATTCTAAAAATTTACTTCAGCTCTTTGCACTTCTCAGCTTTTATGTTTTCAAAGATGATCTTGGACCATTTTAAGGAATCACTTTTTACCTGCAATTTGGATTCCTCTGTGACTGTCAGCACCTTAAAAAAAAATCAATGAATGTATTCAAATATTTAACAGTACAATATAAAGCACATAGTTAACAATTGTTAGGCTGCTTATCAAAAAAATATTCCTATTTATATGAATTACTGTGATGAAGACACCGTGAATCAATTGTTTTAATACGTTCTACATAGTTCAACTCCCTAATTACTTTTAATTTTATAAGTCCCAAAGAAATAATTCCTCATTTTTTCATTGTTCTATAACCTTCTAATTCAAAGGGAATATCATTTTATATCATATTACAATGCAAAATTAATTATTCTGTTTAACAAAGGATAGTTGTTCATACTTTATTTTAAATAATTAAAGATTTGAAGTTAACCAGATGCTTTTATTTTGATTTATTATATTAATGTATAATTGTCATTATAATTCTTTAGTACAATTTACATAAAATATATAGGCAGTAAATTATCTTTAAAAGTAATATTTTTATGCATTAAAATTTTTCAAATATGCATTATGAACCTTCAACCTGGTACTTTACCAAGTTCCATGAGGAAATGTACACAAAATTCAGAGTCTTCCTAGTCAAGGAAGCTGGAATATGAAAGGATGACAAAACATCACAAATGAAAAATAATTATAATACAAGCCAAAACAGAGTAAATGCATACAACATACTAACAGAAAATAATGTCTTCAAGTGTTTATTGATGTTTATTACATGCTAGATTCTGTGATAGGCCCCAGAGGTATGATAATGAACAAAATCAGGCTTAAATCTGACTTAATAAAGATTTTAGCCCCACAGGAGAGACATACATTGAGCCTACAGTCATGCAAGCAGATGCACAGTAGCCACTTGGTTAAATTGACTAAGGGAGGTCAGGGCCTAACTACGGAAGTGATGCTTGGATCAAGAGGAATGAGAACGAGAAATGGAAATTAAATAGTCAATGAAAAGGGGAATTAAATAGTCAGTAAAGAACAATTCAGGAAGAGAGAATACAAAAGTCACGAGTCCTGTATTAAGATGAGTATAGCAGGTTCAAGAAATAAATGGAGGTCCTCATAACTGAATACAGTAAGGAGACTGAGATGATATTGAAAATGAGTTGATTTCTGTGAAAACTCATCTAATCCTATCAAAAGCAACTCTTTCATCCAAATTAAAGTGACTAGTAGGAATGAAAGTGCCAGGTGTTATTTGTGTAGCTGTTAAGAGTATTTAGTTTCTATATTGTCATAGGATTGACGGAAGCCCAAATGCACCTTAGGCTAGCCTTCCTCTTTTCGTATAAGGCCCCTAAGGACAATGCAGAAAGGGCAATGAAAAGAAGAAAATAATATTCTACCTTTACGTTTTACCTGTGCTTAATGTTAAAACGTAAATGAAGAGCTCTCTGGGAAACAAAATGGAGCAATAATTTACATTTGAACTCTTTGCACCAATTAACCATCCACTCTCTAGTCCTTTTGTCCAGGAGACCAAGCCAGTAAAATATTATAAACAAGAACTTACAGAAAAGAGAGAGGGAGGAGGTAGGTAAACATTTAGAATGGCTAAGGAAGTGCTTACTAAAGGCTATCATTTTAATAAGTTACTATAGAAAGTGAGGCAGCCAGCTAAATGGATATTTGGAAGGGAAGAAGTAAACAATTTCATGATATTTTTATAATAAGTCTGGAATGCATGATTAGTTTTACTTCCAAGGGCAGAAAAATCATAATATAAACTATTACAGGAAATTACTGTTTACGGAGTGACTATTTGTTGCAGTTATTTTGTATATATATACTGAGTGGCCAGATTATTGTGACCACCCCATCAGTACAATGAAGTGAATTAGTTATGCAAATAATAATAATAAAACCTTGAGAGTATTTGCTTAGGAAGTTTTCAATATTCAGTACTAGAGGCCTGGTGCACAAAAATTTGTGCACTTGTTGGTGGGGGGGGCGCCTCAGCCCGGTCTGCGTCCATTCACAGTCCAGGACCCCTTGGGGGATGTCCAACTTCAACTTAGGCCCACTCCCCAGGGGATCAGGCCTAAGCTTGAAGTCAGACATCCTTCTGGCAGCCAGGGAGCCCTCAGGGGATGTCCAACTAAAGGCTTAGGCCCCCAAGGGAGGTCTAAACCGTTAGTTGGACATTCTTAGTGCTGCCACAGAGGTGGGAGAGGTTCCTGCCACTACCTCTGCACTGGCCAGAAATGAGCCAGCTTCTGGTTGAGTGGCACTTCCCATATGGAAGTGCACTGACCACCAGGGGGCAGCTCCTGCATTGAGTGTCTGCTCCCTGGTGGCCAGTGTGCATC
Organism: Myotis davidii; assembly: GCF_000327345.1. Taxonomy (NCBI): domain Eukaryota; kingdom Metazoa; phylum Chordata; class Mammalia; order Chiroptera; family Vespertilionidae; genus Myotis; species Myotis davidii. The sequence continues at coordinate 182,568 of NW_006287829.1, forward strand.
ATAGCAACTGGTCATTCTGCAGTTCAGTCAATGTGCATATTAGCCTTTTATTATTTTTACTAGAGGCCTGGTGCACAAAAATTTGTGTACTCGGGAGTGGGGGGG
>NW_006287829.1:182819-196534 GCF_000327345.1 Myotis davidii
CAAGCCAGCAACTGAGGTACATGCCCTTGACTGGAATCGAACCTGGGACCCTTCAGTCCATGGGCTAATGCTCTATCCACTGAGAAAAACAGGCTGCAGCTTAATTCATTTACTTTTAATCTATATGTGCCTTTATATTTAAAGTGGGTTTTGTTTTTGATTCACCCTCATAATCTGTCTTTTAATTGGTGCATTTATGCCACTGACTTCCAGAGTGCTTACTGATAGAGTTACTGCCATATCAAGTGGCTTCTGGGGCTTTTGGGGTTGGCATGTGGCCCGGGATCAGATCCAATCACAGGTGGCAGGCAGGCAGCTTCTGGGGCTTCTGGGGCCAGCCAGTGGCCCGGGATCAGATCCGATCACAGGCACCAGGCAAGCGGCTTCTGGGCTCACACATGGGGGCCTGGATGGTGGCTCACGCTGTCCTGCCCTGCCTGCAGTATGCAAATTAGCCACCTTTTTTTGGTGGTTAATTTGCATATCATGCCAATTAGCCAATGGGAGGCATAGCGAAGGTATGGTCAATTACCATATTTGTCTATTATTAAATAAGATCTATCTATCTATCTATCTATCTATCTATCTATCTATCTATCTATCGTCTCCTTTATTTATCATGCCAACTATACCCAATAACATTATTATTATCTTGAGGATACTGAGTCTCAAAGAAGTTGAATTTGCCAAACTTCATATATCTTGAAATAAGTAAATCAAGATTTAAATGCCAAATTCAATGTGGTGAAAGCTCATGTTGTTTCCTCTATGTCTGTCTCTGTAGTCCCTCATAACCAAGATCAGAATAAAATTGGAGGCACTTAGAAAACCAGTTTCCTAATAAGTTGAAAAGTCTTCTTATGAATCTGAATTAAGATTTTTTTTTACTGACTTCTATTGTTTCCAGAGCATATAAAGGAAGATAAATCAATGGCCTAATATAATAGAGACGATATTATGATTTTAAATCAGCATTTTGGTGAAGGAAGAATCAGCATAATGCCTTTTTCAAAACCTTATGTTGCTCCTCCAACCACAGTGTTTTGGTGTCATTAATTTAGTTTTCAGTTTCAGGGATATATTTTATAACCAAAAGTTCCATAAGCAAGCCTGATTCACAATATCTAGCAATCACTGGGCAAACTTTTAAAGGACCTGATCAAAATCACCCGAAAGCAATTTCACCTTAGGGGAAATGAACTTGCAGAAGATTAGTAGGGATCCTAGCTCCGGATCTTTACTTTTCAGGACAATACATCTGCCGATAAATAAGCTAAATTACCTTTGTAAACTCCTTATCAACTCTGACCCCGTACTGTGCAATTTCCTTTGCACTGTGTTTCCAGATAGTTGGTGCTGATTGGATGGTATCAATCTTACAAATTGCATTCACCACATGTTATTTAAAAGGATACATGATGTGACCAAGGGATAATAAGGATGAGTCTGCCCACTGGAAATAGGATATTACAAATTTTACTTGCTGACGTTTAAATATATCAGGTATATGTTTGTTCTATTCAGTTCCTTGAAGTGTTTATCTTAATTTTTAAAAAATCTTTAAAACGCAACTTAGATTTTATAGATCCCTCTATCACTTTAGATTGTATTTGAACTTTAAACTCAAGGTTCTCAAGGAAAAATTTAATATAAATTCACTTTGTGACTGACAACTAGACAAGAAGTACCAGAATTGTGAAAATTTGAGGATATTGCCACAAGACCATTTTTGAAATTAGACAAACAATTGTGATATTGTGAAGAAGGTCATTTATTGTGATTTTAGGAATTAAAAGTTATCCAAGAGTATACAGTTACCCAATGTATAGTGAAAGCAATTTATTGCTGCTTTTCAGTATTGGAAAAGAAAAAGTTCATGCTGTCATTGATTGACCTTTAGAAAGAAAAATGTTGCTGGCTTATGGGTAAAAAGAATGAAATATATAGTTTTTACCTTTACAAGTAGACTTTCTGTAGTTGGGTCCTTTGTATGGTTTTTCCACCCTTTTATTATAATGTAATTAAATAAAGTGATCACTGTAAAGTCTTATTACCTTAATGAATATGCAACGTTTTGTTGCAATATTTTGTATACTGCAAATCTTGTAAAAATAAAATTAAAAAATAGCAAGATTTAATTAAAAAACCACATCATTATAATTTATTCATGTGGTAAATGTCACGGCATCAAAAAGATATAATTTTTAAATTTGTTTTTATAAAAAAAGAAAGCCTCATTTTAAAACAGTAATACTGTTGAACATCTTTGTAGCTGTAAGTGTAACTGTCAATTTATCTCCTTCAGTGGAAAATATAACTACGTAGCATAAAGACAGTGATTGATACAAAAGTTTACATGATAAATGATCATACTCATGGCCAGATTTTGCAATTGAATAAGGAATGATTGTCTTGGAACTATGACATTTCTCCTATTCAAAATAACCCTCATATGCCTTTCCTCTTTTATCTTCATTTTGAGATCTTCACATCTTGCTATATCAGATATTGTATGATTTACTAAATAAGAAAAAGTAGCTTGTTGTGCCAGGCTACTTTAGCTTTAATTTTACCTGGTTAGATCAAATTAACATATTTTTATGTCCATGTATTCCATAAATTACCTGTTTTCACCAGCAAAATTTATTGAATATCAATTTTCCTTACAAAATTAGTTCTCTGTCCACTGGCTTTGTTAGTGCAATTTGATTTTCTAAATTTATGGGCCATGGTTTTACTGAGCCCTTACCACAAAAAAGATGGCATTCAAAAATGTAAGCCTAGTGAGAAATATAAGCTTGGTTTCTAACCCACTTACCGCAAGCAATATCAAGTAAGTGTTTCATTAATTAAAATACATTCCACTTTATTTCATTTTTAAAATTAGAATTTAGTAATGATATTTTTAAACATGAATGTATGTCAGTGGTTACAGAATATAATCCTAGACTCTCTCAAAAGTCTCTTAGCTTTATGTCCGAGTTAATTTAAGTTAATTGAGATAAGCTTTAGTTATTTCTCTTGAAATTCATTGCCTTTCTTTCTTTGAAAACTGAAAGTAAGCATCTTTTTCTAAGGTCTCCTGGATTTTACATTTCACAGTATGATGTGATTTATATTTTAATTCTATGTTTAAGTTCAGTAAATTTGCTGTGGCATTGCCAGCTATAGACCCAGCTTCTACTACAACCAGCCTTCAGTGGCCTGAACCTCTGAAAACCAGAGGCCTCAAAAGATGATCTCAGCCAAGTAGTCTTCAATGACAGGATACCCTTTCTGCTCAGTTTAATTGAACATCCTTATAGGAACCACATCTTCTTAGAGCCCAGGAGGCCCAGGACTAATCACACAGAGCATCTGTATTGCTCCAACCCTCATTTAAGAAGCCACCTAAAAGATCATACTTTTTACTTGCTTAAGTGATTAAGTATGACATTCTGTGCTTAGCACCTTCAGGCAAGGAATAACTTGGGCGTGCTTTTCTTCGTATTGGCCTTTGGTTTCCCTCCTATCTGATTAAAAGAGGGATGGTGGAAATGAATTTGTACAGGCGTGGTTGTCCTGATATCCATCTTGTTCATTCTTCCGACAGCCTGTCTTTGGGAGATGGATAAAGGAAGTCTACTTGGAGCCACAGGGATTTATAATTTAGACTTTAGGAAAATTTTCAAAGAAATATACTCTCCACATATGTATTCAACCAGACTAACTTCTAAGTACATCTTTATCAGAGAATGCCAAATAATGCTATTTGCAGTAACAAATATTATTCTGATACTAGAGGCCTGATGCATGAAATTTGTGTACGGGTAGGGTACCTAGTCCTGGCCGGCAATCAGAGCCGATCTGCGGGGTGACCAGAGGGACAATTGGGGGGGCCCTGCTGGCACCTGCCTTGGCTGGCCTGTGGCCTGCTGGCTGGAGGCACCTCCTGCATTGAGTGTCTGCCCCTGGTGGTCAGTGTGCATCATAACAACCGGTCGTTCCGCCATTCGGTCAATTTGCATATTAGGTTCTTATTATATAGGATTTCACCGGCTTATCATAATAAAATTATATTTCTTCTTTAATATACCACCTAATGTGGGTAGAATGAAGGAATATCAAGGGGGACAGGGTTCTGCCCTACACAGGTCCAAGTTCTTTCCATCTTATGTCTCCATCTCTGAAATATGTTTAGTGTTCTCTCCCTTCAATCAACTGATGGAAAACAGAGAATCAGAATTTGAGAAGAAAAGTTTTTAAGGGACAGTCCTGGAAGTGATGCTCATCAAGTTCATGTATTAACCATTGACAACCACCTAGTCACAGGGTCACACGTAGGAAGTTCAAGAGGCAATGCATTTCAGTGAATCACCCAGGTTAGCTGTAAGGACCATTACTGATGGGCACTGGGAGTCTCTGCTATGGGTTTTATAGAGGAGTTTACTATTTGCCATATATACTTCTAGATTTATATATATTATTCCTCTCTGATTCTATTCAGTTCTAACCAGGTATCTTGTGAACTACCAAAAACAAAATTAACGGTTTTAATCTACTTTGTTTTTTTCTACTAAGACATAATTACCTAGGTAAATAGTTCATTATTGAGGAAAAAGATAATGTAGGATTAAATACTTAATTTAAAATTTGTTTCTTATAAATAAAAAACATTTAACTTTGTAAAACTCTATATTTTTCAACAGTGTTCCCAAAAAGTTGGTCAAGTTTGTCAGGTTGGCCATGCTGGTTTTCGAAAAATTTAAAGGCCTTCTTAGTTTCTTAAGTACAAAAAATACAAGGAAAAATTATATGAACATTATAATGCTTATAACTAGGAGAGCCTCAGCCTTTTTATAAATATTTACATTCACTTTTCAGGTAAAAATATGGAAGTTTATTGATTCAATAATTTATTCAATTAGAAACAAAATTATAGCAAATGCAAAATTTATCTAATAAAGACACAGTAGAGAAGAACACAGCATTTGATCTTATATACGTGGGGTTTACAATCCAATGTTTATTGAAAAAGGAAATGATTTTAAGGTATCCTGGAGAACAAAAACATACCTGAAATATGTTTAAAATATCCAAAGATAAACCTCATGCAATAACAAAGAGGGAAGGCACAGATGCAATGGAGTTTATCTCAATTATTGCTTAAATGCTGCATTGAATACTCACAACCTCACCCTGCATTCTAGTCATTGGTACTCTGACAAAATTCATGTTGGTATACCTTGAAATACCTCACCTCAGTCTAAAACGTTGATTACTTCATTCAGTCCTAGGAATCTTTGTGTGCTTCAGGGATGGATTCTGCAGAAAATGACTTAGGTTTCAATATATACAACCTGGAAGTGTAGTGCCCTGAGAGATAACTGGTCAAAAAGCCTTGGGAGACAATGGATCAGTGCTTTGTCTTTTTTTTTTTTTTTCTCCTGATAGTTCATCCTAAGTCACCTCTTTAAGGCTTCTCAGAGCTTCTCAAGGGATTGAGTACTTAGAAACCAAAGCAACTGACCAATGAGGTAAATGATATTTATATATTTCAGTACCTGGAAAAGGATGAGTTCAATTAATATTTACTTTAATAAATGGAAAATAAGGAGCACATATATTAAAATAAAAATTGAGAAGCAGCTATTATACTTAAATGTGACTGATAGTCACCAAATTGTTGATTTCCATTCAGGTGCTAGACAGGTGACCTGTATAATGTGATTTGCCAAATAACTAGAGAAGAAACTGCAAATTCCCTATGCCTTGCTTTCAAACATCTGCCTTTACTAAAAGGGCTAAGAGAAACATTCATCCCCAATTGTGGTTTACTCCAGTTATAAGAATATGCTTTTCATGCAACTCTATCTTTATGTGATATTAAAGAGTCTCACTTTGACCAAAGGTGTGCATTGCAAAAATGAAAGGTGTCACATATAATTTAAATAAATGACTTACCAGAAACTTGTTTTCAAAACAAAGCAAAAGCCTCACTAGCTACAGACTATAGTTTTAATTGAGCTCTGCCCTTCGCCCCCACCCCTCAAAAAGCAGTACCTAAGACAAAGACTTGGGTGAAGTCATTTATTTGGAAGGTGATCCCATGTGCCTCACTGATAGTGTGCTTTATTGCCAGCTATACTGGATGCACCCAGAAGCATCAAACTGAAAGATGGAAGGCTGGTGCATTATCCAATAGCTTCCATCTGTTAACATTGGAGTGTTGTCCCCCACACCTCTGGGCTAAAATTTCACCAGATCTAGAACTCCAGAGCCTTGGGGAAGGTCCTGGGGTACATGTGAAAAAACAAAAAAACAAAAAAACACAGACATGCTTGAGGGTGATGCTGATAGCCAAGGTGAATCAGTACCTGTTGGTACAGTTAAGCTGAAACCAGAGACTGGCCAAGGGATGTGATGTTGGTACCCAAAACGCCTGCTACAGCAGTGTTTTGTAGGACAGACATAACTCTAGGCTATTGGGAAGCATCAGTGACTACGGCAAATTAAAATCCTGGCTGTCTCCCTGGCTGGTGTGGTTCAGTGGATTGGGCATCGTCCCATGAACTGAAAGGTCATTGGCTAGATTCCCATTCAGGGCACATAACCAGGTTGAAGGTCTGATCCTCAGTCGGGTTGTTTTGGGGAGGCAACCTATCAATGTTTCTATCTCACATCAATGCTTCTCTGTCTCTCTCTCTCTCACTTTGTCTCTCAAAAAATCAATAAAAAATATATTTAAAAGAAATCCTGGCTACCTTAGAGCTATTCTGGTGACATTAATATGTTCAAGTTGAGTTAGGTGAATACTTGGTTAAATACATCCATTATTATTTGATATTCCAAACTGTGAATAATTTGCAACACTTTACAATAAACCTTTCACTAAAAGGGATTTACCTCTGTTATGACATTGTTTTCCTCCTGGTAGTGATAAGAAATAATAATGCTAAGATATTAACATAAATTATTTATAATTTATTAATAATCAGAACATATGTTTATGCTGATATCAGTATTTATTGAAACTAGTAAAAAAATTCTATCTGTAGTATGTTTCCTGACCTAAAAATTAGAAGAGTGTATTTTTAAATTATTTCCTTTGAAAAAACATTTCATTTTTACTGCTTCATGGAAAATGCTATAATTGGGAGCATTTATGATTTGCCAAATGACTGGAAAAGAAAAACTGCAAAATAATGCAACACTTATCTTAATTTGTCCCCATTTTCCACATATTTTGCATGTCAGAAAAAGGACTATCATGTTGGAGTATTTTTCATGATGGGGAAAAAAAAGTGCTAGTTCAGATACCCAAGGCATAATTTATAATATGCTAGATTTATAAGATCCACTGTGAAAATAGAATATTTTTATAATTAATTGAAGTAAGGGAAACATTTTTTTAATTTTGATATAATTGTTTCTGTACACAATCTACAGTCTACCTTGTGTCTAGTGTTCTTGTTCCAATTTGTTGGAAGTCATTTTTGACCAGTTTTATAATTTGCTGGTTCCAGAATCTAAAAAGTTTCGTAACACTGAAATAAGATTTAGTTTAGCTACTTTCCACCTGGAGCCTCCTCTCAAAGTAGCTATAAGATTAGAATAAAAAAAATAAATATTATTTATTTCAAAAGAGTGTGTAAGATCTTGAAGTCTTGATAACAGTCAGTGTACTCTTGGGAGAATCAATTTCTACTCCAGGTGTAGAGAAAGAGATACCTATTTCTAATATTTGAAACAGTCTCACTGTTTCCTGTAACAGGCAGTATTTTACAACAATAACTTCCCTCCACATGTTTTTCTACATTGGGACTGTCATTTCCATAATGGATAGAAGGTAACTTCACTAGTTGAACCTGAGTGGACCTATGATTCCTTTGTAACGGATAGAATGTGGTGGAAGTGACACTATGTGACCTCAGAGGCTAGGTCATGAGTGACAACGAAGCTTCAGGCTCCTTTGATCAGGCACAGATTGTGAAGCCCTGAGCTGCTGTGTAAGAAATTCTATTACCCTGCAGCTGCCCTGGTAGAAAGAGCCTAAAGTAGCCCATAGGAGAGAACACATGGAGAGGCTTTTAGACTACATGAAGATAGAGAGGAGAGAGGATGGACTGCATGGTGAGTTTGAAGATGGTCCAGCCCTCTGCTGTCTCAGCTCTGGCCACTACCTAAATACAATTACATGAGAGATTCAGACAGAACCACCCACCTGAGCCCTTCTGAATTCCAGACCCACAGAAATTGTAAGGCAATAAAATTATTGTTGTTTCAGGGAGATAATAAAAATACTTCTTAAGGAGAATACCTATAACTTTTGCATTATTTAGATTAATGAATTTTAAGTTAATATATAATTTTCAGTCTTTACCCCATAACAAAGTTCTATATATGATAGCATATATTTATTGATAATCTGCTTTCTTTTAAGAGGGCTATATATTTATACCTAAAATCCCTCCAAATATTTTAATCCATAAAAAAACATAGTTTATCTCTACACAAACCTGGGAGAAGATATATCTATATCTATATCTATATCTATATCTGTATCTGTATCTTTATCTGTATCTGTATATCTATATCTATATCTATATCTATATCTATATCTATATCTATATCATCTACATCTACATCTATATCTCCCGCGACCCCTGAATACAGCTCCTCATGCTGTGGGGACCCCCGACCATAACATTATTCTCGTGGCTACGTCATCACTGTCGGCAGAACAACCGGCTGCTATGACATGCACTGACCACCAGGGAGAAAGACGCTCAATGCAGGAGCTGCCCCCTGGTGGTCAGTGCACTCCCACTGTGGGAGTGCCGCTCAGCCAGAAAGCCAGAAACTGGGCTCATGGCTGGCGAGCGCAGGCGCAGTGGCAGGAGTCTCTCCTGCCTCCTTGGCAAACTAAGTACCCCTCAGGGGATGTCCAACTGCCAGCATAGGGTACGGGGAGTGGGCCTAAGCTGGCAGGCAGACATCACCCGAAGATTCCCAGATTGCGAGAGGGCACAGGCAGGGCTGAGCGACCCCCCCCAGCATCACCCCCCTGCACCGCTCCCATTGCACAGATGTTGTGCATCAGGCCACTAGAATATATATATATTCCCTAATAATATACAAACATGTAAATTGACCGTACCTTCGCTACGCTAACCAGCCAATCAGGAGACTATGCAAATTAACCTAACAAAGATGGCGGTTAATTTGCATATGTAGGCTCCAAGCTGTGGAGCAAAGCCTGACAGCCCCGGGGCCGGCAGAGCAGCGAAAGCCTCATGGCTGTGGGGCCGGCTCCAGCTGGAGCCCGGCCAGAGTGAAGGCCTGGGTGCCAGGTGCCGGAGGAAAACTGGTGCCAACAGCCAGGGCAAAGGAAGGCCTATTGCACGAATCTCTTCGTGAAACACGCCTCTAGTATATATATGTAAAATAGAGCATCAGTCAATGAGAGAATCTTCAAAGCTATGTTGCAAATGAGCAAAAATACAGGGTGGGAAATGATTGTGTCATTTTTATAAACATTCTACTATAGGAATCTAGTGGCTAGTCAAGGTACACTTTACCAAGATAGAGAAATAATATAATTGCTGTCTCAGGTGGTCACTCTCTGCCTCCAGACTCTGTATTTTGATAAAAAATAACACCAACATATCAGTTAATATTTATTGAAAATTTACCATCTAGTAGTTATTGTACTACATTAATTCCTGATTTTATCTAATTTCCCTCAGCAAATGTATAAGTAAATACAATTATAATATAAAATTATGAATGAATAATTGTGTATAATTATTGTTAAAAATAGTTATGAATGAGAGCTCTCTGTTTATCTTATTGTAAAAGCAAGTAACTGTGCGTTGCCATATAAAGACTTTCAGATTCTTGCACACTGAAATTTTTTTGATTACAACTTCTGTTCACTTCATTACAAAAACCTGCTCTCCTTGCTCCTCCCAAAGTATAGGGCATATTCCTATGCATTGCGCATTCCTTCTACTGGAGCAATTCTGCTGGATGGATGCATGCATGGCTTCTTCCCTCATTTTTCTCCCAAATTTCTTGCACACATAACATCTTCCTAGTGAGGTCTACCCTGACCATTCTGTTTAATATTTTTATCTACTTTCCCACCTTCTTTCCTCTAACTTATCCTTTTATGATTTGTCACCTTCTAGCATATTATAAATTATACTGCTGACTTGGAAATTGGCAAACTATATCCCATAGGCCAAGTCTTGCCCAATTTCTGATTTTGTAAACAATTTTTTTATTATTACACAGCCATGGTCATATAATTACATATTTTCCAGGACTGGTTTTATGATTAAATGGTATGGTTGAGTATTTACAACAGAAATGTAGTACCTCAAAAGCTGAAAATATTATGTGGTTATTTACAGAAAATAATTTTGACCCAGCTAAGTACCTACCTTTATATATAGACTATTATATAGATTACTATAGGCCTGGTGCACGAAATTTGTGCACAGGGGGAGGTTGTGTGTCCCTCAGCCCAGCCTGCACCCTCTCCAATCTGGGACCCCTTGAGGGATTTTCCGACTGCGTGGTGGGATCAGGCCTAAACAGGCAGTCGAACATTCCTCTCACAATCCAGGACTGCTGGCTCCTAACCACTTTCCTGCCTGACTGCCTGATTGCCCCTAACCACTTCTGCCTGCCAGCCTGATCACCCCCTAAGCACTCTCCTGCCAGCCTGATGGATGCCTAACTGCTCCTCTGCCAGCCCGATTGCCCCTAACTGTCCTCCCCTGCTGGCTCGGTCGCCCCTAACTACCCTCTTCTGTCAGCCGGTCGCCCCCAACTGCCCTCCCTTGCTGACCATTTTGTGGTGGCCATTTTGTGTGTTGGATTGATGGTCAATTTGCATATTACTCTTTTATTAGATAAGATTACCTGAAATGGTAAAGGAAGCTATATATATAGAAGCTATAATAAAATATATCCTATATAATAAAAGTATAATATGCAAATCAACCAAACAGTGAAACGACCATCTGGGTCTGTGTTATGACACCCACTGATGCCAAGCCAGCCAAGGTGGTTGTGATGTGATTGCTCAGGGGCCCAGCCATTGCCTCATGATCACCCTGCAGAGGGAGGCCCAGGGCACCAACCAGCAGGGTGATCATTCTAATAATGTGATTATTATTAGAAGTCCCTCAGAAAAAGAAATATTTAAATGTTCAGCCCTATTTATGTTATCTAAGGTATAAATATCATATTCCAATATTCCAGCCTTTGTTATCATTCTACTTTATTTCAGACAATATTAGGAAGTGTTGACATATGAGAGGTTGATACAAGTTTTCATTTGAAAACCATCCAACCTCAGAGAATTATTATTTCACATAATTAGAGGAGTGAATTAAAGTCAGGATTTATCATATGAAATCAAGATTAGTGTTTAGCTTCACCATAGATGTATTATATTCATTTATTTGTTCAATAAGCACCTTAAAAATTCATTTTTGCGGGCTTTATTACGAAACTATGTGTATACAAAGGTAATTAATATTTGGACATTCCCACAGAGGAACCCACAGACTTGGATATGTGGGCAGACACAGAGACCTACCTATGAATTCAAACTGAATTCTGCATTCAGATGTGTATTTGCAATGTTTAGGTGGACTTGTTTTCATCTAATTAAGCAAATATTTTACAATTGAGCTGGTTGGTTGTTTCTTTATTTCTTTGTTCTTTATAATTGTATATGGGAATTAACTTTATCTGTTGTTGTTTTTTTTTTGGGGGGGGGGTACGTTACCTATAGCTTCATCAGTTGGCTATGTGGTAGTAGATTGATTATGTTGGACCACTTCCATCATGGGAAGGGCAGTGTATTGTTCTTACTGAAACAGATGCTTACTCTGAATATGGATTTATCTTCTCTACATGAAATGCCTTTGCTAACACTACCATCTGTGGACTAACAGAATGACTTATTCACTGTTGTGGTATTTCATAGCTTCACTTCTGCTTAAGGAACTATAGCAAAAGAAGTGCAGCAGTGGGCCCATGCTCATGAAATTCACCGGTGCTACCATGCTCCTCACCATCCTAAAGAAGTGGCTTAAAGAAATGTTGAAATGGACTTTTGAAAAATGTGCTGGAGCAAAGTTTTCTGGAAGACTATATGCTTTGAGTCTGTATCCAATTTATGGTGTTGTTTCTCCCATTGCCAGGGTTCACAAGGCCAGGAAGCAAAAGGTGCAAGGAATGGCACCACCTACTATTACCTCTAGAGACTCACCAACAAAATGTTTGCTTCCTATTTCATGACGTTATGCTCTGCTAGCCTAGCGGTCATAGCTGCAAGGGAGGGAATACTTCCACAAATAGGCAAAGCAATGATTCCATTAAAATGGTAAATTTGAGTTCCTGTGCCTCTAAATCAAAGCTGGAGAAGGGAGTTGCAGCATTGGCTTGGATGTCTGTCTGTCTACCAAGGGGAAATTGTGCTAGCAATCCACAGTGGAAGTGAGGAAGCGTATGTCTGGAATCCACGCAGTGGTCGGCAAACTGCAGCTCACGAGCCAACATGGTAATTGACCATACCTTCGCTATGCCTCCCATTGGATAATCAGCAAGATATGCAAATTAACACCAACAAAGATGGCGGTTAATTTGCATATGTAGGCGCAAAGCAGAGCAACGAAGGCGCTGAAGATGAGCCCGGCCAGAGTGAAGGCCTGGGTGCCAGGTGCCGGAGGAAAACTGGTGCCAACAGCCAGGGCAAAGGAAGGCCTATTGCACGAATCTCTTCGTGAAACACGCCTCTAGTATATATATGTAAAATAGAGCATCAGTCAATGAGAGAATCTTCAAAGCTATGGGAAATGATTGTGTCATTTTTATAAACATTCTACTATAGGAATCTAGTGGCTAGTCAAGGTACACTTTACCAAGATAGAGAAATAATATAATTGCTGTCTCAGGTGGTCACTCTCTGCCTCCAGACTCTGTATTTTGATAAAAAATAACACCAACATATCAGTTAATATTTATTGAAAATTTACCATCTAGTAGTTATTGTACTACATTAATTCCTGATTTTATCTAATTTCCCTCAGCAAATGTATAAGTAAATACAATTATAATATAAAATTATGAATGAATAATTGTGTATAATTATTGTTAAAAATAGTTATGAATGAGAGCTCTCTGTTTATCTTATTGTAAAAGCAAGTAACTGTGCGTTGCCATATAAAGACTTTCAGATTCTTGCACACTGAAATTTTTTTGATTACAACTTCTGTTCACTTCATTACAAAAACCTGCTCTCCTTGCTCCTCCCAAAGTATAGGGCATATTCCTATGCATTGCGCATTCCTTCTACTGGAGCAATTCTGCTGGATGGATGCATGCATGGCTTCTTCCCTCATTTTTCTCCCAAATTTCTTGCACACATAACATCTTCCTAGTGAGGTCTACCCTGACCATTCTGTTTAATATTTTAATCTACTTTCCCACCTTCTTTCCTCTAACTTATCCTTTTATGATTTGTCACCTTCTAGCATGTTATAAATTATACTGCTGACTTGGAAATTGGCAAACTATATCCCATAGGCCAAGTCTTGCCCAATTTCTGATTTTGTAAACAATTTTTTTATTATTACACAGCCATGGTCATATAATTACATATTTTCCAGGACTGGTTTTATGATTAAATGGTATGGTTGAGTATTTACAACAGA
>NW_006287829.1:198957-204880 GCF_000327345.1 Myotis davidii
GTACGTGCGCGCCCGCACGTGGTATTTTGTGGAAGAGCCACACTCAAGGGGCCAGAGAGCCGCATGTGGCCCGCGAGCCGCAGTTTGCCGACCACTGCACTAGGGCATCTCTTAGTATTACCATGCCTTGTGATTAAGATCAGTGGGAAATTACAGCAACCCAAACCAAGCAGGACTACTAATGGCTTGGACCCTTAGGAATGAAAGTGTAGATCACCTCTTCATGTAAAGATTCCATGACTAACTGAGGTACTTGCTGAAGGCAAAGGGAATATAGAATGTGTAGCAGAAGAGAGTCCTATAAACACCAACTATAACCATATGACATACAGATATAAAGACAGTAATTGTTGTTTTTCCTCCTTATTTGTTATGAATATGTGTTTGTATGTGTGTATAACAAATATATTTTTCTCTTATATGCCTGTATCAAGTAATATAAGATGCATGGACTATATAAGATATTATTAAGTGTTATTAATTTTATATCATCGTATTTAAATCAAGAATAAACGTCAATCACCATCACACAAGGACTTTACCTTTTGTTCTTGGGAAGGGGTTAGTGATTTTATGTTGTACTCAGGATAGCTGTATCATGTTTTGTAGACTTATGATCTTGTTGTTTATTTCTTTGTTTATTTGTTTGGACACTAAATATGTGTTAAGAAGATATACATATATGGATGCCAAGATGACAAAGTGTATACTATGATAGTCAATTTTATGTGTCAACTTGACTGGGCCCATATATTTCGTCAAACTTTATTCTGGGTGGGTAAGGAAACTTCTAGATGAAACTAGCATATGAGTTGATAGCCTGAGGTGAAGCTCATTGCCAACCCTAACGTGGGTGACCCTTATCCAATTAGTTGAAAATCTAAATAGAACAAAATGGTTGACTCCAGTCAAGTAAGAAGGAACTCTTCCTGTCTGATGGAGTTGGAATATTTATCGTTTCCAGACTTTGGGTTCAGAATGAAACACTGCTCTTGGGTCTCAATCCTGTCAGCTTTGGGGCTGGAATGAACACAGTCACCACCACCCCCCCGCCCCCACCCCTTGTTCTCAGGACTTTGGACTCAGGTGGCATCCACACAGAGCCTCTTCTGATACAAACTGTGATACTTCTCAGCCTCTACCTACATGAGCCCATCCTCCGAAATAACTGTGTATAAATAGTCTACTATTCTGTTTCTGTAGAGAATACTGACTAATACAACAGATATTGGAGATGAGGCTGAAAGAGTTGGAGCAGAAGTGAGGGGTGACAGACTTACCAGAAGCACATAGTGTTCTGAGATACTTGACTAATTTACCAAGTGAAAATGTTGAGCCAGGTAAAGGCGAATTTATCCACAGCAGGCAGAGTTACTGAGCACCTTCTGGGTTGTTGCCAATGCAGGTGTGGGTGCCTGGGGTAAGACTTATCTGAAGCACATGTTACTCTGGGGCATTCTTAAGAACCCTTGATTGTCATGATCCACAGTGTGTTGGAAAGTTAAATAGGACATGTAAAAGGTAATTAAGGAAATGTGAGATATCATTATCACCAGAGGCTAATCTAGGAACATATATTTTGTAGATTTTCTTGACAGGAAGATTCTACCACTGTGAGGAAAGTAAATGAGATTAGGGAAGACGTGGGAGGGAAACCATTACTGCTCCAGAAAGGGAAAGCAGGGATAAGGGCTCTGGAAACATCAAACGTGACATTTGTCAGTGTTTCCATCATCCTTAGTTAATCGCATGATTTACTGCCAAGAAGAGCTGAGATCAACAGCATTATTTTTTTTCTGATTTCTGAAACCTCCTGATTTTTCAGAACATTGAAAAATTTTAGTGGCCTTTGTTCTAGCCCTTCCATATGTTTTGTAAGCACGAAATCCCTGTATTAAATCATTTCCTGCCAGAAATATATATATATAATTGATTTTAGTTTTTTGGCTGAAGCTTGAGCAATATGTCAATAGATTCTAATTTAATGAATACAAAAAAAAAATCAAGCAGATATGCACAGTGAAACAGAATGAATACTATGTTGACCCTAAGAAAAGAAAGACCATTCACCCTCTTCTGTAACTTTTCCCCCACAAATCCCAGCTTTACTTTATTTCTTGCCACACATTATTACTCCACTAGTTTGCTAGTGCTGCCATAATGAAGTACCACAGACTGGTGGCTTAAAGAATATGGATTTATTTTCTCATAGTCATGTGACTAGAAGCCCAAGATCAAGCTATCAGAAGGGTTCTTGGGTTCCTCTGAGGCCTCTTCTCTGGCTTATGGATGGGCATCTTCCTCCTGTGTTTCCACATGGTCTTTCTTCTTTGGGTCAACGTCCTAATCTCTTCATCTTGTAAGGACACCAGTCATATAGGATTAGGAACCACCCAAATGACCTTATTTTAACTTACCTTTGAGGGTCTTATCTCCAAACACAATCATATTCTGAGATACTGGTGTTAGGACTTCAATATATAAATTTTGGAGGGAAAAAATTCATCCATAATAATCACTAAAACACTATTAACCCTGAAATCTTGGAAAATTGTTCTCAAGGCATAGAATAGCGATTCTAAGTGTGATATTTATAAAATCCTTACTAGATTCCAAGATGTGTACACAGATTTCTATACTTCCTTGATTTATGAAACAACCTTAGGAAATCAGTTTTTATACTCATTTTATTACTTAGTACTCAACTAAGGGTCAAAGTTGTTAAGTAACTTGCCCAGTGTCATATAACCATACTAATGCTTGTTAAGAGTGAGCTATTTGGAACACTTGTAAGGGGGCAGCAAGAATACATTATCAGAGATATGATAAAATATGAATAATCGCATTAACCAAAGGTTTCTATAAACTTCCTCTTTGGAATCTGAAATTAATTTGTTGTCATACTTGGAAATCATGATGCTATTAATAATTACGCTTTCTTTCTTTTGATTCTTTGCCTTTCTGTCTATAGGATGAGCACATTTCAGAATTTTCCAGGCCCCAATCTGTGTTCTTGATCTGTTGATGTTTACAATGAAAAATGAAGAGTGAATTAATAAAAATGGTTTGAAATTCAACTTTTACAGTTGTAATATTAAAATAAACTCCTACAAGAAATATACTAGAATTCTATATAAGGTGGAAAGCAATACGGTGTATAGAAATAAAGAGACACAGAAATAAAGAGAGGAAGAGTCCATATAGTTCAATATGCCAAAGGCAGATGTTTATATGCAGAATGATTTTATTTTATATCATAGTAAGTGATATTGCTAAAGGAGCATCAGATTTACAATAAACAAATGTCAAGCTATCTAATGAGCTTCATGACTTGGAAAAGGCTTGGGTCTGCCCAGCCTGCATAGCTCAGTGTTGAGTGTTGACCTATTAACCAGGAGGTCATGGTCTGATTATGAGCTCCATCCACCTTAAGGGGCATGCAGACAGCAGCCAATCAATGATTCTCTCTCATCGTTGATGTTTCTCTCTCTTTCTCCCTCTCCCTTCCTCTTTGAAATCAATAAAAAATATATTTTAAAAAAGGCATGGATCTAACAAAAGCTATCTTTTGTCAAAATTTTTCTTTCCTGATCATGAAGTTTGTTGTTCCAGGCATAAACTATTTGAATTACTATAAAGAATATTAGATCATATTAAAATTTTTAATTGTAAGTACTAATAAGTTGGTCTTGAGTAAATTATTAATTTAATTCATTGAGTGAGTAAAAATATATGACATATATTTTGTGCCTGGTATTTGGCTAGATACTAAGGGAAGCACAAAGAAAATCTATGCCTCAGTTCTAACCCATAGCTGGCTTACAATTTTCTTCTGAAGATGAGGCTTACATAAATGAATGAGTTAATTGATATTAGTGTAATAAAGTTGTAATCAAATACTGTTCATTTGAGTGATGGACCATAAAAGTCACATAGGTAAAAAAAATAAATAAATAAAAGTCTTTCCAATTCTTTCAATAAAAAGACTCCTTAGAGTATTATTTCCATGAATTCTAGGTTTCAATATACATATACTAGAGGCCTAATGCACAAAAAGTTTTGCATTAGGGGCGTTGGGGGTCCCTCAGCCCAGTCTGCACCCTCTGGCAGTCCGGGACTCCTTGGGGGATGTCCACCTGCCAGCTTAGGCGTGCACCTCGGGGATCAGGCCTAAATTGGCAGTCAGACAGCCCTCTGGCAGCCCGGAGCCCTCCAGAAATGTCCACCTGCCAGCTTACAGCCGCTCCCTCACAGTTGGACATCCTTACCACTGCCGAGGAGGTGGGAGAGGCTCCTGCCACCACCGCTGCACTAGCAGCCATTAGCTCAGTTTTTGGCTGAGCAGAGCTCCCCCTGTGGGAGTGCACTGACCACCAGGGGGCAGCTTCTTGGTTGAGCATCTGTCCCCTGGTGGTCAGTGCACATCATAGCCACTAATAGTTCCCAGTCATTCCGCCATTAGGGTCATTTTGCATATTACCCTTTTATTATGTAGGATATTTAATTTTGAATAATAAAGTCTTCTAGGAACAATTAAAAATAAATTGTGTCGCCGAAACTGGTTTAGCTCAGTTGATAGAGCGTCGGCCTGCGGACTGAAAGATCCCGGGTTTGATTCCGGTCAAGGGCATGTACCTGGGTTGCGGGCACATCCCCAGTAGGAGATGTGCAGGAGGCAGCTGATCGATGTTTCTCTCTCATCGATGTTTCTGGCTCTCTATCTCTCTCCTTTCCTCTCTGTAAAAGTTCAATAAAATATATTAAATAAATAAATAAATAGTGTAAATGCTTGGCATGATAGTTATATAAATTAGTGTTATAAGTATTTTTTTAATTGTTAGAATACAGTAAAGTATGGAAAACAGCTCTAAGTCTTTCATTAGAACATCCTCATATTGGAAACTAATTATATTTTATACTTCCGAGGTCTAAAGGAAATGCTAAAGAAATGAATGGTGATAGAAAAAATATTCTTTGCTTTATATATTACTTCTCTGTGTTGCCAGCTGCCTGGCTAGTTCAAAGAGTTAAAATATATGTCAGCCTCATAGTTGGCCACTCAAAGGGGCAACCTTATGAACAAGAAGAGAAAAGAAAATCCCATTGCAAGATAATAATGGAATCATGTACAAACCTTTAAAGGTTAATGAGCTCTCGAGAGAAGATAAATGACAGTTCTGAAATCAGTTGTCTGCCTATATCCATTTTCAACATAATCCTAGTTATGAAGATTTGACATATTATGGGTAATTTGAGGTGAATGTTAACTGTGGAAATGGTAATTTAAGTAATGTGAACCCAACTGATCCTGAAAGAAACATCATTTGGTCAAGAGATGAAATAGGAGAATTTAAAACTTAGTGGCTAGAAAAACCAAAGCACACTTTAATAATAAAAGAAACGTGAATGACTGAAGAATGATCTTTAATCATTGATTTATATATATATATGTATATTTATATATCTCCTATATAATAAAAGGCTAATATGCAAATAGACCAAATGGTGGAACAACCGAACAACCGGTTGCTATGACATACACTGACCACCAAGGGGTGTGCGTGGAATATGGTGGGCGTTGGCCACAGCGGCATGGTGGAGCAGGTGAGCAGGTGTGCCAGACCAAGGTGGGGCGCCTATTGCTGTCATCAGGGCAAGCCTCTGGTGCTTAGTGAAAATCCTTTGCTCCCGTGAGCTGTGGTCCTCCCTGGTACTTGAACCTGTCGACGCCGGCCCTGTTTGCATCTGCTGCTGGCGCCAGCCCTGAGCTATGGTCCTCCCTGGTACTTGAACCTGTCGACGCCAGCCCTGTTTGCATCTGCTGCTGGCGCCAGCCCTGCTTGCACCCACTGCTGGCACCCGGCACCGGCCCCAATTGCTCAGCGCCGTCAGCAGGTGTGAGCAGCGGCTGCCAGTCCTGATC
>NW_006287829.1:205346-211702 GCF_000327345.1 Myotis davidii
TAGAATCGCTTCTCGGCCTTTTGGCTAAGATCAAGTGTAGATATAGATATAGATATAGATATACACACACACATACATATATACATAAAATTTTCCCGCAGACTTGAAAATCAGGCAGGGTTTCTATGTTGCAATTTTGAGGAGAATTCCTTCTACTTTGGGGATCCTCCATTTTTGCTCTTAAGGATATCAACTGATTGGATGAGGCCCACTCATACTCTGGAGAATTACGCATTTTACTCAAAGTTATCTAATTTAAATGTTAATCACATTTAACATATACCTTTGCAGCGACCTCTAGACTGGTGTTTAACTAAACTGGGGATCATAACCTAGACAAATTGACACATATAATTGATGATCCCAATGTCTAATCTGTAAGCATTATTAAATTTTATCATCTTGAGGAATCAAAAATAAGTAAGCATACATTAATGTGATAGGTATTAGAATAAATAAATGAGAGAGAGAGAGAGAAAGAGAGAGAGAGAGAGAGATTACTCTATTTCTACTAGTCAGATCTCTTCCTTGACCACAAAATCCTTATAAGAAATTTTACTTTTTCTTAAGGTAAAACATTTTTTCTTTGTTAGTTTATTTATTTTTACTTGTCACCAAATAAGCCTAACTGTTAGAGATTTTATTAAGTTTGACAAAAAGTAGACAAACAAGTTACTAGAATCTACAAAATGCCATTCTAAAAAATCAATTTCTTAAGAGGGCTGTCTCAAAGGAAAAACAGTAACAACAACAAAACACTTCTCCTCAAGATTCTACACTTGATTCCAAAACTAAAATATGAATTAAAATTTGTCCTATATTTTTCATAGTACAAAATCTCATTGTTAGAACTGTTATGTTGATTAACATTCCTATGCTAAATTTGACTTAAAGCAATGTCTAGATGAGATATCAAGACATGAAAGAATCCCTTCAATTTCATAATTATAGGGATTTAAACATTCATGAATTAATTCCATACACATTCTTACATTTTAAAAAATGCCAAAATTAATTTGCCCCTGAACTATTTTAAATGATCAAATATTTAAAATTCTACATTTAAGATTAATATTGCATTTATAATTTTTTACATTTGTTTTGCTGTTGTACAAAAAGGATGGTTATTTATTGATTTTGTTTCACAGATTGATACACGCTTAAATATTCTCTGTTCTTTCAAACACTTTATAGTCCTTTGAAAATGCTAGTGCTATGAAAGTAGCAAATTTTAATTGGTTTTGGACCATTGGGAAGAAAGTTCATATTGATGTGGATTGTTAAAAAAGGACTGATTTCAGTGACAGAAATATAATGGTAGTTTTGACACAAAATTAATGGGAGAGGTAAGGCTCTCAGTTGTCCTATAGGCACAGTAAGAAATTAGCCATAAAATACATGACAGTTTTTAAGTTACATTTATGTTATTATTATGTGCTATACTATCAATATATGAAAATGTATATATGCATAGAGAAACTTTTGTGGATGAAGAGTCAACATTTTAATGAATAAATAAAATAAGAAGTACAATATAATAAGTTTGTGTGTATTTTATTGAATAACAAAACAATAAACATGGATATCTGTTCTGTATAACAAACAAGCTACTCTAAGCTGAAACAAAGAAGCAAGCACACAAAAGACTGTAGCACTGTCTATGTGCATGGTTGGAAAGAACAAATTTTGTACACTTTGCTAAAAATGATTGACAGTAGAAAGGCTGAAAAGTTATTATCATGAAAGACACTGAGTCTGCAGTTGTGCTTCTCAGAGCCAGGAGAGCAGTTCTAAGCAAGGAGAAGGAACTACATACCAGAAACATGATCAGAACCCCTGAGGCCCCAGAGACAAACCTATCTGTATTTCCATGGGCTTCCATCCATAATGGGATATCACGTTTTCATTTGGGTGCTGAACTTTCCTGCTGCAGTCAGGCATTGAGTGTCTTTCCAGTTGTAGATTTGAAAAATCAGCATTTCTACTCCAACTTTGGAGAATTCTCCTGAAAGTGGAAGGTCAAATGAAGCACTTTATGTGAGCAGTGAGGCAAGTATATTTTCTAAGCATTTCATGTTAAAATGGAATAACATAGCAAACAATGGAATGATGGTTCTGACTTTTTTTTCTTTGTGTACAATGTTGTCTTTTGGATATGCCAGATTTTCTTCTCTCTCTCTCGCTCTCACTCTCTCTTTCTCTCTCTTTAGAACATAAGATAACTTCTCTTTTAGAGTTTTGAGAGTTAAATTGAAGTCTCCATAGCAATGGAAGGGATAAATGATGATGAAAGGAAACCTGACTTGGGGTGCTGAACACACAATAGAATTATGCACCTAAAACCTATATAACTTTATTAACCAGTTGTCATTCAAAGGCTCAAAATGTCTAAAGTCTGGTCACTGACAGGCAGCCAAGTGTCCAAGCATGCATCATTCACATCAGTTTCATTAATATGTATTTTTAATTCAGATACACTAATTCTGTGCAATAGTTTTGTATCTTTGGGAATGTATTCCAAGACAACCAATGCATGCCTGAAACCTCAGATAGTAATTATATATATATATTAGAGGACAAGTGCACTAATTTTGTGCATGGGTAGGGTCCAGCTGGCCCACCCCGATTGCGGAAAATTGGGACGGGCCTGCTGGGGAGAGGGGACGCCGGCAGTTGGTGGGCCAGCCCTGCCCCCTGGTTGAACTCAGGTTGAACTCCTGGTCAAGGGGACAATTTCCATATTACCCCTTTGTTATACAGGATATATAATATATAGTTGATTTTTTTCTATACATACATACTCTTTCACTTGAAGAAAGCACTTTATGCTTCTTTTTAGCATATTAGAATTACCACCCTCACTACTGTTGCACTTTGAGACCATTATTAGGTAAAATAAGGGTTACTTGAAAACAAGCACTGTGATACGCTGACAGTGAATCCAATAACAGAGACAGCTCCTGAGTGACTAATAGGTGGGGAGTGTGTGCAGTGTGTGCAGTGGACAAAGTGGATGACTCATGTCCTGGGTAGGATGGAGTGGGACAGCATGAGATTTCATCACGCTACTCAGAATGGCATGCAATTTACAGCTTATGAATTATTTATTTCTAGAATCTTTCACTTAATATTTCTGGACTGCATTTGATAGCAAGTAACTGAAACCACAGGAAGTGAAATCACGGGAAAGACGGGTCTAAGTATAAATATTTATAAATATTGGTGGTGGCATTCAATTAGTAAAAATTTTTGTGTTTATAAATTACTAGAGACCTGGTGCACAAAATTCTTGCATGAGGGTCCCTAGGCCTGGCCAGCGATCAGATCTGATCAGGGCTTTCTGGCTGCTGCCGGGGACTTCCTTCCCCAGCTGCCTGCTGCTGGCTGGGGCCTTCCTTCCCCCAGCTGCTGGTTGCCGCCTTTGGCCTTCCTTCATTTGTGCTGCCCCCTGGTGGTCAGCGCACGTCATAGTGAGCAATCGAACTCCTGGTCTCTGGTCGAACTCCTGAGGGGATGCTTTTCACACTGCACATTAGCCTTTTATATATAAAGGCGTTTTTACTCTAATCACTTTTGAGTCTGTGTGTGTGATGGAGGAAAGCTAGAAATAAAAAAGACCACATGCAATAAGACATAAAGAATAAAATGTGTCCATAGGATATGCATATCAGGGATATTACTTCTGACATTTCAAAGGCATGTTAACCTAGGTGCACAAGAACAATGGACTGGGCTTGCTTTCACCAAAGATGTTATAGGCTTGGGCACGACTACCCACTATGACCTGCAGAGTTAAGAATTTATAATTTATTACAGCACCTCTTTACTTTTCATAAGATAATTAGTGCAAAAAATAATCAAATATTATGTGGTAAGAAATCCTGTTCTAAACTTGTGTTTGTTTCTTTTCAGGGCCTTTGACTTGCTTTCAGCTTCTGATTACAATAAGTATTGGAATGGGGAAGGCCCTGGTAATTTCCATGATCATCATCAGCTCCATTTTCACAAGCAAGCTCACTCTCATTTTTCATGGATGTGGCAGCTGAAAGAATTCTTTTCGGAGTTCAATAATTCATTCATACATAAGTCTCATTTTACATAATGTTATTTTCCTCCTGCTTCAGTCTTACACTAATTTTATTCTTCCTACCCACTTTTAGAAGTTAAAATTTGGCTAAATGGAACATTGGTATAATATATTGTAATATTTCTTTTATTTTCTAAGACGATATAATATATTCAATAATACTGGGCCAATATAATTATTTTTCTTTAGAGATGTCATACTGATATAGAGTATAATATCACTAATACTAAATTTTAAAGTCTAAAAATGTTTTATTGTATATGGTGTTGAAATATTCATTTAAAATAGTCTACTACCTGGAATATATAAATTCTTGTAAAATATACATTCTATATGTTCTCAGAAACAGTTAAATTTTTTAGGTCAAGCTTGGAAAGTTAACTTTTTACTTTTTCTACTTCAAATATTGAGGTTGATTATTTGAAGATAACAATCAAATGTTCAAGAAAATTGCTGGATGGGCAAAAAAACCCCTATTGTATCATTTTTAGAATTAGCTATTTAATTAAAAATTTCATTCACTCTCTTAAAAATAGAGATAACTGCAAGGCAAATTTTAACTTTCAAGAAATTATTATTTCTAATGAAATTACTAAACCTATATTTCCAAAATTTAATATTTGTGTACTTTTCAAAATTTTTTATATTCACAGATAGTTGAGATTTAATTGTATGAGAAAAAACTCATTAAAAATGTACATTCAAGACAAGGTTGCTTCAAAGTTTATTGGTTTTTTTTTAAAAGAAAATAAATTCAGAACTGATTTTTAAATTTATTCTGGGCATTAATCAAAATATGTCACAATTTTTAAAAATTCCCTTTATACTTTATTGTAAACATAAAACATGGTTTTTATTTATGCTTGCATAATAAATTGGTATTATTTTAATGATATTCAATTTTTGTTAATTAAATATCTGAAAAAATTGTATTGATTTTTTTAATCTGTAGCTTTATATTTCATAAATTAACTTACAGCTCTAAACCAAGTTTCATATTTACCTCACTCTTATAAATATAAAAAAAACAATGAAGCATTAAGTAACTTTGCAAAACTAAAGACTTGTGAATTAATGGCAACTTTGCTCTTTTAATTATATTACTAGAGGCCAATACATGAAATTCTTAAATGGGTAGGGTCCCTAGGTCTGGGCAGCAATCAGGGCTGATCTGTGGGGCCACTGGTGGGGCGATCGGGGGGTGGGGGATGGCACCAGCCTGCTTGCTGGCTGGCCCCACCACTTGCTGGCCAGCCCAGCCACCCGCCACAACTGCTGGTCACCTCCCTCTGCTGGATGACCGGTGAGGCAATTGGGGCCTTGGCTGACCTGGGCCTGCAGGCTGGAGGCAGCTCCTGCATTGAGTGTCTGCCGCCTGGTGGTCAGTGCACTTCATAGCAAACAGTCATTCCACCAGTTGTTCTGCCATTTGGTTGATTTGCATATAGGATTTAATTATAGAGGACTAGAGGCCTGGTGCACAAAATGCATGCACTCAGGGTGGGATGACCCTCAGCCTGGCCTGCATCGTCTGAAAGCTCCACGATTGATCACCCCAAAGAGGTAGGCCCAGCCCACCCAGCTGGGCTTCCGCGATGGATCACTCTTGCAGAGGGAGGCTCTGTCCACCTGCTGCAGCTCTGCCATGGGGTAGCTTGGGCCTCCCTCTTTGGGGCAGTCCATCGTGCCCCACAGAGGGAAGCCCTGCACACCTGCTACAGCCCGCCGGTTGGTGGCCTGGCCCTCCCTCTGCAGGGCTATCATGGGGCGATAGCCCTGGGTCCCCGACCAATCACATCGCGCCCACCTTAGCTGGCCTGGTGCCAGTGGGTATCATAGCGTGGTGGTCCGGAAGGTCATCTGGACAGTCGTTCTGCTGTTCAGTCATTTGGGAGATTTGCACATTATGCTTTTATTATTGTAGATAGGGTGTATTGAATGTCCTTTGAAGAAATAAAGAGTTGAAACAGCCAATTCAAAATCCATTTAAACATATAAACTAAGATCAGGATTTTAATTCAAATATTTGACATGCCCTTAAATATAAAGAAAAATAATACCTTGAGAAATGAGTATATATCTGTAACTGCTAATTCTGCCTCCTCCTGCCGTTTCACTGATTCTAACAGTAGAGAATATTTAATGAAATCCTGAAGTAATGGAAAGGGTGATTGTGTTAAAAGGGCTGAGACACCAGTCAACCAAGACTCGTGATGTTATTACCCTTCCTCTTGGCAGGGCCACTGTGATGAGATAAGGGACTGCAGAG
>NW_006287829.1:211749-217756 GCF_000327345.1 Myotis davidii
GAAGAAAATGATGATGATTCTAATTTTCATGTCAATTTTCTTTGTACTTGGAGAATATCCTGCGTCACATTGCTTCCAAAAAAAAATCAGGAACTGCCTTGTGCTCTGCCACTTGCAAAGGTGAAAGAAACATTTTATAGACACGTATTCAAGTTTAAGTTAAACAGCGTCCAGAAAACCCGAGTGGAAATAAAGATTGATAAGGTGTTAGTGCTGGCAGAGAGTGCATCAGCCAAGGAAACTAAGCTTTCCCACTGTTTGAATCCTAACTCTACCACTTTTTACCTGTAATCTTAAGCAAGTGGTTTAACCTTTATGCCTTACTTTTTCAACTGTAAAATGGTGATAATAATAAAAATAATACTATTTTATTCAAGTTAATGTGAGGCATAGGGAATTAATAGAGGAGCAAAGCATCTAAATCAGTACCTGGCCCTGGTTGGCATGGCTCAGCGGGTGAGCATTGACCTATGAACCAGGGGTCATGGTTCAATTCCAGGTCAGGGCATATGCCTGGGTTGCAGGCTCGATCCCCAGTGTGGGGCATGCAGGAGGCAGCTGATCAGTGATTCTCTCTCATTATTGATGTTTCTATCTCTCTCTCTCCCTCTTCTTTCCTCTCTGAAATCAATAAAAAATATATATCTTTTAAAAATCAGTACCTAGAACATAGTAGTCACAAAACTCTTATTTTTATACCTAAAAATAATCTCATGTCTGTTTTTATAAAATAATAAATGAAATGATTTTCTGTTTAGAAAAGATATACAAGTCAACTGTAGAAAATTAGGAAAATAAAGGAAATAATAAAGAATAAAATTTTAATCATACAGAATGCAAAGACTCACAAATAACTATGTAATCTAATTATGTTATTTACATATTAAGAATACTTTCCATATTTTAAATATACTTTTACAATACCTTTTTAGTGATTGCATAGTATTTATTTCATTATTTATTCCATAATTTTCTACCATTTAGTATCTGAACAGGCCTGTTTCTCTAAAGTACACACAGTAGTATCTACCTCTTTGTTAATAGGGGAAATTAAGTTAGGCAATATGTATAGCATTAACAAAAGTTGAGCACTAACAAAATGTTAGTTATTGGTATTATTTAATAATTGTAATTAAAAAATTCCCTTCTATTTTAACTCCTTTTACATCTTCAATTATGCATTAGAGAACTTACACAGTTGAATTACCAAGGCACACATTATACATATTATTAAGATGTTAAATCTGGGAATTATTTTAAAATTGCAGTTAAGCGTAACTGTTTCAGCTAAATTTTTCTTGTTTTTGCTCTAAGCAAATTAAATGCACAGAATCCCTTCTAATTTTCCCCCTCCCTTTTAAGTTCTCAATTCAAAGGTCCTCTAAGCAGAGGCTTGGTGTACACTTTCAATTACATGATTATAACATGCACACAGACTCATTTAACATCCTTTGTAGAGCTAACAGGGTTCTTTTGCCATTAACCATCTTTTATGATTTTTAAGGTGACTTTATAATGCAAATACTTTCAATTTTATGTCTATGACTATAGGGAAAATATTCTAATTTGTAATTATATTAAATGCAAACTAAGTGAAGAGTCCTAGTGAGCAGGTATAGAGGATTATTGTTTCAGATTTTTTTTATAAATATCTCTTTTAAGTTCCTCACTGGATTAAATGTGTATAGAAAGTAAATATGTACCTACAATTTAAAATTACTTATTTATTTTCTAAGTATGAGCTCACATATTTAACCAGCATGTCACGTTTTCATGTAAAGACTAAGTTAAAAGTATGTAGGAAATTTTGTCATGTGTTGCAAGTATAATATCCTGCTAACCAAAGCACAGATTTTGGAATATATTTCTTCCATTGTGGCCCTTTGCCACCTGAAGTACTATAGACATATTCTCTCAAATGATGGAACCTCCATCAGACTTTACTTTGATCTTATGACTTTTATTGACTAAGGAGTTTAATTTATAGCACACACACTGTTTCTATTTTGGCACTGTAGATATTTTAATAATTCTCTAATATCATATTCATAATGTGCATATTCATTGTCATAGAACTATGAGAAGTTATTTTGAACAAGTGATAAGGTTCTAAAAATTACTGTGAAAGAATTAGTAGCCAATACAATGCCAAATATTATTCTGATGTCCATATCATTTTATTACCTAAAAATTCCATTTTAATTTATATAAACAAAATAATACAAAGAAAATAGGATGTGCAAGTAATGGTAGCTAGTCTTCTTTTATTCATGAATATTATCATTATTTTATGTCAGAAATGGAGTAGGTGCCAACTTCTATGCTAAATCTGGAGAACTAATGCGGATCAAAAATTGTGCCAAGAACCACAGTAAGGAGATTGATTAGCAGTATTTGCTGAATGAGTATTAAGAAAACTAGTGACATGTATACCATGTACTAATCACACCCAAAGGACATTCTCAGACTAAATTTTTTCTCATTTTTAGTCCCTTTATTGGTTTATCATTTTTTTTTATTAGTCAAGTTTCTTGCAGCTACAATTAAAGGAACCAAATTCAGAATGGTCTAAGGCAGCAGTTCTCAACCTGTGGGTCACAACCCTTTTGGCAGTCAAATGACCCTTTCACAGGGGTCACCTAAGACCATCTTGCATATCAGATATTTACATTACAATTCATAACAGTAACAACATTACAGTTATGAATTTTATGGTTGGGCCACAACTTGAGGAACTGTATTTGAAGGGCCAGAAGGTTGAGAACCATTGCAAGGAAACACACACACACACACACACACACACAGACAGACACACACACACACACAGAAAGAGACACACACACACAGACAGAGAGACACACACACACACACACGCACACACACACATCTAGATTGGCTAATATAACTGGCTTGCTGAGGTTTACATCTATATTCAGGAAGAGGCAGTCCTGGGGTTCTCTCAAATCCATCTACTCTGTCTTTTGACTTTGTGTCCCTTTCATTTCAACATACATCTGCCTTTGTAGTGGCAAGCATGAGCACCAACATCTTCAGGCTCTCATTTGATTGGTGGTAAAGAGCACATTTCCTCCTAGTTACGGAATGAATTACACGGTACTCTCATTTGCTGAAGTCAAATTACAGCTCTGCGGTGGAGTAGGTTAATTAGATGCAATAGAATAACAGAATAACTAGAGGCCCGGCACACAAAATTGGTGCACTGGTACGGTCCCTAGGCCTGGCCAGTGATCAGGGCCATCTTCCCCAGCTGCTGGCAGCCAGCCCCACCCCCCACTGCCACCCACCCCCCATACCCCATTCCCCATCTTGCAATCGGAGCCTGCCGGCTGGGGGAAGGGACCAAGAGGTTGGCCGGCAGTCCCCTATTGGGTGATCATGGGCCTGTGGGCTGGAGGCAGCTCCTGCATTGAGCATCTGACCCCTGGTGGTCAGTGCGTATCATAGCGACCTGTCCTTCCGTCATTCAGTTGATTTGCATATTACCCTTTTATTACATAGGATGGTGGGAAAAAAGTGAAACACCACAGGAAATTCAGGAGTTTTCACTTAAAGAAGGATGAAACAATAAAAAGTCATAATAAGAAATAGCAACTAAAATATTACTTTGATAATTTCCACTCTATTTGTGAGTTGTTGTGTTGTTTTTTTTCCGCTTAGAAAATTACCACAGACTTGGTGACTGTAAACAATGCCCCTTTAATTTCCTGTAGTGTCCATTGGTGAGAAGTCCAGACATAGTTTAGCTGGGTTTTCTGCTCTGGTTCTCATAGACCAGAAACAAGATGTTTTATTTTCAGAGAAACCTAAATTAAGCAGTTAAGGTACTTTTACATGGAATATTAAAGGGTTAGATTAGTGAAAGCGAAGCAAGAAGACTGGGCCCTTAAATTGCACTGCCCTGGATATGGGATCTTTTTTTATTTCTTTAAAAATATTAAAGTGTCAAGTTGCTATTTTTTCCAGTTATTTTCTTTCAAAATAAAATAATTATCCCCCCCCGCCCCGCCCCTAATCATTTTGCAAAGACCAAAATAGAATTCCTTACTTTACATTCCTGGGCAGTCTCTTTAATGTGCTCACATTCTGTATTTTGGGCACATAATGTATAGCTCATGTTTTTCTAGAGACCTAATTCCAACTAACGTTAGTAACGGTCTGAGGAGATTTCAAGTGAAAGATATACTCGTGTCTATGAGACAACTATCAAACTTTTGGGGCATAAGCACAAAGACTATATATTAGATGATGAGATTTACTGGATGTAAATAGAAGATTTTATGCATTGACAGAAAGAAAATCAACTTTTTTATTAATGACACAAGAGATCTGATATTGTCAGGTGAGAATGACTCTTAAAGTTGTTGCCTTTTTAATTAAAATTTTATTATTTTTTTCTGTTTTGTTCCTATTTGTCACCTTTCTTCTTTCATTACATTTATTATTTCATATTTTAGTTATTGTTTCACATTTTTTTCCTACCGAGAGTCCTGAGGACAGTGTTTCATATGTGTACTTTACTTAAATTAGATTGGCCTGTCATTATATGCACTATTTTTCAAATTACAGCAAGCATACCCAGGTACAGTTCTTTTAAAATTATCAGTATAAGATTTAAACTTTATAATTAACCACATTTTTCATTATAAAACTAGTGCATTGGAAAACTCAAGCAATACAAAGCTTCATAAAATAGTAATAATATTTACATTTTTATTACCACCTCTCTTCTCACCACTTCAACTATTCTCATCTTGAGTAGCTATGATGAAAATGTTATGTGTATCACTCTAGATATTTCTACAAACAGAACATACAAACACATTATTTTAACATAATTATTTCAAATTTATACATTTGTTAACCATTTTATCTTTTCACTCTGGAACTCATCAAGTTGGCAAAAAAATTGTCATCTCATTACTTTAGCTGCTCATACTCTCCCGTACTACAAATATACCAAGATGTCTTTATTAAGGTACATTTGGTGTGGTTTTTTTCACTATTGAAAATATCATTGCAAAGAAATATAATTCATATGTAAGAATCACACTTAATCATTGTTTAGAATAGATTTCTAGAATTATGTTTTTATGGTCAAAAATATGCATATTTATATATTTTATATATATTATCAAATTGCTTTTCAAAAACTTGGTAATAGTTTATTCTCCCTTATTTTTACTCACTGTGTTTTGGAAAAACTATCAGGCTTAAAAAAACAACAACCACACACACAAATTAGGCAATGTTATCCCCTAACATTTGTTAAAATTTCAGTACGATATTAATCAAGAAGGGAGGGATGCAAAGTGAAGATAGTTGCTAAGTAACTGCCTACCAGCCTGTCTTGAGAACAGACTTTTTCTCATTTTTCTGGAAATGTCAATTCCACCTTAGCTTCATTTTTCACACCATGTACATGTAGCTCACTAAACTCAGCCACTACCTAACTTGTTCTTGGTTAGATTTTTCATGACCATTTTCATCTGCAATACACAAAAATGCTTATAATTACGGAAATAATGTTAACTGTCAAATAAAAGGAACTTAAACTATAGGCATTCTTTTCATTCTGCTTAGTATTTTGATGTTTCATAGGTATGTTCATTGATATTTAAAATAACACTATTGACTTTAGAATCGCAGATAATTGATTTTAATTCTGCCATGGTGGTGTTCTTTGGTGTACTTTTAGTCTCCTGAGTTGACTCATTTTTTTTTCTATTCTGCCTCTCTCATCTCTACAGTTTTACTCTTAAATCTGTGTCCATAACTCCTGCCTATTTGTGTTGACTTCACTTGACGGTAATCCCCTTTTCCACGTTGTTAATGAAGATTCAACACAAGACCCTTCCACTGTGTCCAGAAGAGATTAGCAGTGCCCTGGCCTGGAACTAGCTCTGTGAAATGAGAGAGGCTGAACCTCCTGATCTCTAGCCTTGCTCCTTATTGATCTTCCTCTTCCTTTTTACTAACTTCTCTCTCA
>NW_006287829.1:218013-218487 GCF_000327345.1 Myotis davidii
GCTGGCATTGGTGGTGGGATGGTAAAGCAGGTGAGCGGGGGTGCCAGACCAAGGAGGGGTGCTGGTAGCTCTCATCGGGTCAAGCCTCTGGTGGTTACTGACAATTCTTTGCTTCCAGGCGCCTTGGTCCCACCAGGTGCTTGCATCTGCTGCCAGCCCTGTGCATAGGAGCCATGGCTGCGGGAGTGGGGCTGCCGGCAGAAGGGGGTTGTGGGGGGGCGGGCAGGTCGCGGTGGGAGGGGCTGGGCAGGTGTGCAGAGGATGGGATGAGACCCACCGCTGTGCCCACCACAGCCTTGTGGCCCACAGTTCCACAAGACCCTTCCACTGTGTCCAGAAGAGATTAGCAGTGCCCTGGCCTGGAACTAGCTCTGTGAAATGAGAGAGGCTGAACCTCCTGATCTCTAGCCTTACTCCTTATTGATCTTCCTCTTCCTTTTTACTAACTTCTCTCTCAACTATCCCCTCCCCCCC
>NW_006287829.1:218567-224887 GCF_000327345.1 Myotis davidii
ATGCGTGCGTGAAACATGGCGGGCGGTGGCAGCACGCAGCAGAGCATAGAACATAGCTGGCATTGGTGGTGGGATGGTAAAGCAGGTGAGCGGGGGTGCCAGACCAAGGAGGGGTGCTGGTAGCTCTCATCGGGTCAAGCCTCTGGTGGTTACTGACAATTCTTTGCTTCCAGGCGCCTTGGTCCCACCAGGTGCTTGCATCTGCTGCCAGCCCTGTGCATAGGAGCCATGGCTGCGGGAGTGGGGCTGCCGGCAGAAGGGGGTTGTGGGGGGGCGGGCAGGTCTGCATTATGTTCAATTTGTAACAATGAAATTGGGGTCACCACAACATGAGGAACTGTATTAAAGGGTCAGGGCATTAGGAAGGTTGAGAACCACTACACTAGAGGCTGTGTCTCTCGCCCCAGGGAGTTCCTGATCTGACGAGGAAACATGATCTTCCTATAGCGAGCTTCTAGAAAGAGCCATGCCTGGTGTATACTAAGGATTCTGAATGAATGAGTATTTATTGAATTACCATCCTTTTGAGCAGGCACAGTTCCAACACTCAGAAAGCCCCCAGGATATACAGAGCCAGAGGGGGCGACAAAAGCACTTTCATTCCTTGAGAGGTTTGTGTTTCTGCGGAACTTTTCTTTAGAAAGCAGTTCAAAACCCTTACCTGCCATCATTCTGGGTAATTCTCATAGTTCACTGTAATGTTGCCAAGTAGAGAGCTCTATGTTGATAGTCCCGTTTTACGTCAGATCTAAGGACTAAAGAGACCACGTATACGTTTCAGAATACATCACAAGAAAAAAATGAATCTAGAATAAACTTTTACTTTTGAACTCATTCTTCAACAGCTATTTACTAAGTATCTCCTTTGTCAGGCTCAAGCATAACAGAATTGATTCATTTACTATATATATGGGGCGGGCAGGTCGCGGTGGGAGGGGCTGGGCAGGTGTGCAGAGGATGGGATGAGACCCACCGCTGTGCCCACCACAGCCTTGTGGCCCACAGTTCCTTTCAAGGTGCATGAATTCATGCACTGAGCCCCTAGCATTTTCATAAGCACATAAAGAAGACAGAGTATTACTAACATTGATGCATTATTATGTGAGAGCATGGAAATTTATTTTTACATGTCTCCTGCCTTTATTTTCAATTCTAATCAGTAACAATATATGTGTATAACTCTCAAGTTTCTCATTTGCATATATTTTGCCAAATTTTTGTTGAGGAACTCTGACAGGGGCCAGATCAAAAGATATATCAACAAATTACTTGTTTGCTGCTGAAACTCTACCAATATTTGCTGAATTTAAAGTAGTTTAGTAAAAAAACTTTAGTATTCTAAGAGTAAAAGTTATACCTTCAAGTTGCATAATTTTAGGATATTAACAGTATTTTCATATGGGTTCACTAATAATTTTAATGGTCCTTTGAAATGCATATAATCATTCTCATCTTATTAGTGAGGAAACTGGGATCAAGAAGTTTAAATAACTTTAAAGGGTTCAGATTATCTTCATTCTTAAGTGGCAGAACTAAAACAAAAATCCAAGTTTTCTAACTCTGGGATAGTAACTTCTGCCTCTTAATATAAATAATATTTACTAAAGGTTCACAATACTCCAAGAGCTGTTCTACGTGTTTTATAGGCTTTTCCTCATTTAATCATCACAGACACTGAAATAAGTAGCTGTTAATAGTATCCTAGAATTACAGATGAGGAATCGCAGGCATCAGTTCCATAGGTAGTTGAGAGTGAAGACGGGAATCAAGCACATCTCTAATTGCATAGTCAACACTCCTATGACATCTGCTCTCTGCCACCCTTGGCCACTAATTAAACCAAAAGCGATTAAGCATTTAATTTATACTTTCCTCGTGTAATTGTGACCAGTATAGAGCAGCTGCTTTTCATTCCTCAATAACTTTCCTGAACATTATACATAACGAGGCGTCATAATGGATACGTCTTCGGGTGTGGCCTGCGTCACAGGAGGCAGCTTCACGAAGAAGCTTGTAAGAAACTCAGTACGGAGACCCCACCTGGCCGCCCTGGTGCATTACAATCTTTGACTAAGATCCCCAGGTAATTCTATGCCTGTTAAAGTGTAAAAAGCACTGTTCTAGGGAACCAACAAGCAAAAAACAATCATGGAAACGACAGGTCTATTGCGATGTTAGTTTATTCTGATTAATTTCTGTGGCTGCTATTTATAAATATAAAATGTGTCTCCTTATAATGTCTTTGAAATTTGTAGTGCTCCATGGTTTTATGAGTAACACAATTTGAGAAAACTTTTTAAAAAATATTTTGTTCTATTGGTTCTCATTTGCTTCAGCTCTTGAGAGCTCTTCTCATTAAGTTTCATTCGTGTCTAATACATTGATGACAACAGTACTTTGTATATATTAGCACCTCCTTCTGCAATATAGACTACGTATTGGAAGAGAATGAGGGAAGTGTTTGCTTAGAAAACTTGAAGCATAAATCAGATGCTTGTTTTCTTGGGGATATTTAAAATGATATGCAAGAAAACCATTGAAGATAATCATGTACATAAAGTTGGCTTTTCTTTTATTTGAACATTAAAGTTCAATAAGACACTATTCTGTATAGTGTCATGAATTTTTAAATGTTATAGTACCTTTACACTCTGAATCTGTGTTTTAAACTAAAATAAGCAGAGAAAACGTTGTTTGTATATATGCACTTTGCATTATTTAGAACATAAAAATAGAAACATTACATATACATTTATATCCTCACAAAGAAAAAATATTTTTTAAAGGAGGAAAAGAGACAAGAACTTCAGACCAGTTGATCATAATGTATTTTTTTCAATCCATTGTATTACTAAGGCCTTGTATGTCTCTTAAGTGTAAAATGATTTATTTTTGTGATATCTTTTAATTTCTTTATTTTGTATCATTTGGAAGGCTTACAGAATATAAGGAAGTATATTACCCATTAAAGACCAGTTTTCTGTCTACATTTTTACCCTCAGGCAACAAATTGACAAATGGACATGAATTTCTCCTCTGAATGTTCCATAAGCTGGTATTGTCCTGACATTGCAAAGTGTTTACCACAAAAATCCACCACATTGATCATGCAGGGCCAGCCTTTGCTTGATTCTAATTTTACTGACACTGAAAACTGAAGCTCTCTGTGAGTCATTTATCACACTTATTAAAATGTTCCATTGAGGATTAGAATAACAATTCACTATTGCTTCAGTGTTGCCCAAGGGGCATTCTGTGCAGCAAATCTTAATGCTTTATTGAAATAGTGCTTTGGCTTTAATAAATGATCCTTTACAAAGGTATCTTGCCTTCAATTGTGAAGGTGATGTTGGCTTTTGAAATCTGGCATCTTTGCCTAATATTATGTAAAGCCCTTAGTTGAATATTGTATTTTTCTGCTCTAAGTATTTCATCTTCAATATGTTAACATGGATATATCAATTGGATTAATTAAACTATTGTGTAATGAATATCTTACTAAATTTTCTTTTTCAAATGGGGTCAATTGATCAACATATAATGAAGATTTCAAATAACAAATATATTTCATATGCATAAAAAGAAAATACAATTTTTTCATAACAAATGAAATATTTGTACAATACATAATTTCTGAATAGAACCTGTTACTTTGTACAACAGGCTTTCTCCAAAACCAAGATGTGTTAATATCTTATTGTTTCAGAAATCTTTGAATATATAGTAACCAAATCCACTCTTTCTTTTTTCCCCTCTCCCTCTTTCTCTCTCATTGTAAATGACATGTCTTTGACATCTGACTAGAAAAAGGATAAAAATAATTTTGTACAAGCTCTAATTTTCTTCTTCTACTTGAAGATTCAGTCACAGTGACTCCAGAAATAAGATAATCTTTTATGAAAAAAGATTGATTTATACTTTTAAATATTTAAAATAACATAAAATTACAGATGGTATAAATTGATATTGTTTCTTTTATTATTTGAAATGCACTCGGACAGTATTTATTTCCTCCTTAGATGTATTTATTCCTTAGCCAATAAAGTGATTTAGCTACAAGCTAAATTATTTAACGAAGGTTACGCAGGAAATGAGAGGAAGCCACAGAAATACAGCTTTGAACTGAGAAATCTTAAAGCCTTTTTCTGATGCTAGATTGTGACTACTACTCAACTTTCTTATGTCCCTTTAAATACCTGCTTTTTATAGCAGAAATTGAGTTGAATATATGTAGTATATATGTATACATATATACATATATGTGTATATGTGTGTATATGTGTGTGTGTGTGTATATATATATATGTATATATATATTCAAAGCTGACCCTTTATAGTAGTTTATCCTACAAAATCAAAGAATATTTAAGTTTGAAGATGACCTTAATTCTTTTGTTTTGCAGTCTGATAATTTTTTGAAATCTTGATGGAAAATTCATAAGTAATATGATCCCCATCTTTAAAAATAAGCAATAAAAATGCCATATGATTAGATTTATTATGCTAAACAACTAAGAGAATGCTAGATAGCAAGATAGCAAAATTTCAGGGAAAATAAAAAGTAGATACTTAGGCAACAGAGTGGATATGAAAGGCAAAGCTAAGGGAGGCAGGTGGAGGGAAGAAAAAGTATCTGAATGAAAGTGATTTAGACCTCCCAAGCCACTAAAACATAAATTAGTTCTCATTTCTATGCTCTGTTTTGTCTTTAAAGTGGAGAATCGCTGATTTCTATCCCTCCCCCCGAAAATTGTTACCAATGAACTACCTGCTTATTTCTTCCTATAACCGGAAAGGTGAGCCCTGAATTAGCGACTAGTGATTGTGAAGACCCTGCTTGCAAATCTTGGTCATTCTTAAAGAAAGGCATCTGGCCCTGGCCCTGCCAACTCTGAGTAGGCTCAGTTTAGGAGAACTATTTCTTTTTAAGTATCAGTCACAATTAGTGTACAACCCCATTCTATACCCTGTTATAATGGTTAGCTAAAGTGTCAGATTACTTGTAATGCCAATTATTTTAAAGATAAATGTGGCTTATACAAAGCCAGTTAATTTATCACTTCACAAACAATGTCACAAATTTAGCAAGCAGGAATATATATATATATATATGCCTAAGCGACCTGTGGATGGGTTGACTGGTCGATCTGATGTGCACTGACCACCAGGGGCAGTCAACTTGGACAGCTGAAAAGAGAAACAGGTATTTGAATCTATGAAAGATTGCAAGCAGATGAGGCTGAGCTGCAGTTTGCATCAGGAGGCCAGTCCATCAGCCCAAATTCCACCGCTCTGAAGGGACCGCTCTGGAGGCTCTGTGCCCCCAACCCCCATCAACCCTTCTGGCCGCATCCTCCCTGGGCAGCTGGGACTGAGGGACAGAGGGAGGGAAAAAAGAGACCACGAACTCTGTCCCTAGCTCCCGCCTCCTCCAGCAGACTGGAGCCACCCCGGGCTTTCAGGACAGGAGGCGAAGTGGGCAGCCTCACCGCACAGCTACCTCGACTCCCCTGTGTGCCCTGGGCGCCCCTCGGGCACTCACCCCACTTCTTCTATCCTCAGTCTGTACCCCTAGTGAGACTGTGGGCGCTTTGCCCTAGGGACCCACTTCTCCATAGCTGGATACTGCAGACCAAGAGGTGTGAGGGGCGGTGGTGAAAGACAGGGCACATGCTCAGCTGACCAGGAAGATCAGGGCTGGGATGAGTAGGAGCGGCTCCTCCCAGGCCATCTGCAGCTTCTGGAACTCCTACATCCCTCAGGGGATGTTGGATGCCAGTTTCAGCCTGATCCCCACAGGTCACAGTGAGGGACCCCACCGGTGTACGAATCCGTGCACCAGGCCTCTAGTACATATACATTTTACCAGTTGGGACTCTTGGGAAAACAGAAGCCCTGATCCAAAGGAAGAATAAAAATCTTACTAAATGATCATTATAAATGGCAAAAAAAAACAAACAAAAAAACCCCTATTAACTAAAAATCCAATAGCTCAAAAAATGTGGTACAACCGAGAGAACCCCCAGAGAATGACTTGGGTTCTGAAAGAATCTTCCACTTTAAGAAAAAAATCACTTTATTTCCCACTCAGAAAGCAATTTCCGATTTTTAAAACTTCATGGCTAGCTTTGACATTAAACTAATATGTATTGATTCCTATCTCTCTGGTTGGACTAGGGAATATTGATTCATATGTTTAAAAATTATTGACACCCTTATCACAGTGTTTCTGAAATTAATATCTTAACATTTTCAGAAAGCACCAATCTTTACAATCAGTAGATTAATATTCTGACCTCAAATTCCACATTTACAGGGAA
>NW_006287829.1:224920-236554 GCF_000327345.1 Myotis davidii
GAAAGAGCAGAGAGGAGACCTCCAGACTATTATAGCATTTTGTCTACTCCTTAACTTTTTCCCTACTGTGCAATTATTTGTCCTTTGGGGTCTTATTACTATGAATCTTCACTGTATGTGGAACAATGATAGGTATTTGACATGCATGCTCAGAAAAACAAAATCTTTCTCTACCTGTATGACATAGGTATCACAAAGCATCTGTGTATGATGTACCTACCAGGCTCTAGTTGTCTTTTGGCTATTAACTTATTAATTATCACAATAATCCTGAGATAGACATTATTTTACAGTTAGAAAATTGAGGTACAGAGATGCATAGAAGAGATTTCTCTAAAGTAACAGCTAACAAATTAAAGAGACAGGCTCTTAATCCAGGGATCAGGCTTCAGAATGTCCTGTTTACTCACTACACAATAATGTCTGTTTTAATACATGTTGAAGTATTAAATAAATCCTTTTGTTGTGGTAGTAGTGGTGATAATTATGAGTGTAATATAGATATTTTTCTAAATTAAAACATAAACTGTTTAAAATAATTTATTTTGACTAGGATTTATTAAGGAGGAAGTTATTCAGGAGGAAATAGAGCAGACCTTACTTGTGTTAACTATGGATGAGCCGAGGTTTATTATAGCTCATATCTTATATTAAGATTCAGAATCTTTCTCTCCTCCCTTCTGTACATAACCTTATACATTAATTAAAAAGCACACACAGAAACTAATTTATTAAATACATCCCAGGATTAGAGACCCTTAGAATCTTATAAGACCATTGCCTACCTCCTCCCCTGATTACTGATTGCATTACTATTATACACACACCCCCTTCATATGACAATAATAGAGGACAGTTAATAAAACACCTTGCTCTGATTAACTCAATCCTGGCAGTGACATCTGTAATAGTTATTAGTTAGTCTGAGTTAGTTATAGTATTGCTGATGGACAAACTCATTTCAATCCTGATAAGTTAGTTAGCATTAAGCATCAGAGACTCCTGTTCTCTGTATACAAACTTAGTCTGAAGCAATCACACTATATGCAGTGTAGTTGTCCTGGTGTAGGCAGAAATATACTGTGAATACCTGAGTAAAAATAACAAACATAATCTGATGAAAAGAAGAATGTGAGATAACTTGATGAATTAATTTTAAGATTTGAAAAATAATACCTTAAAAAAGAAGCATACATTTGGGACATGGAAAACAGTTCATGTAGATACATGTTGTGCAAGAGTTTGGCATATCAGATTTCCTATGCCTGCTACTCCACCACAAAGGAGCTAACCTGACTTGTTCAACTCTTCTCACAGAAAGATGTGAGGATGTTCCCATGCTTTTTACTTGGTTGAATGAACTAGATCATGCCTTAAACTATTCTTGAGTTCAGTTCCTTCTGTAGTACCACTTCTTCATCTGGCACAGCATTCTTCAACTTTCCATATCATCGTGTACTATGCATCTGTCTAAAAGTTTCTTTCTCCTGCCAGACTGTGATCTCTTGGGGCTCAGGGACAGTGCCTACTCATTTCTATACCGTTAAAGTGAAGTGCTTCAATACCACCCTGAGGGAGTACTCATTAAGTATATCTTTAATCTATTTGAATTACATGAATTCCATTTGCTATCAAAATATCCAAAGGAGAAAATGTGAACATGCATGTTAAAAATACCCTCTACTAGAACAATACCCACTAATTATTTATTCATTCACTTGACATGAGTTTATTAAGCCTTACTATGTGTCAGAGGTACATTGGTAAATGAAATATCCACAGTTGATGACCTCAAGTCATAGTTTGTTAGAAAGGCATACAAGACATTAAGTGACATAGTGATCACAAAGTGTGATAGGAAAAATATATGGAGCTATTGAACAGGAATTAGAGGGATGAATATTAAATACTCATGGTGTTTTAATTTCTGTGCAAGGATGTCCTCTTCCACTCTTTTTTGCACACATCTTTTTCTTTTTCTTTTTCTTGAGGCAATACTTTAATCTTGGGTGAATTGCATTAGGAAGAGTTGCTTTCATATACTATAACCCAGGTTATAGCCATATTAAATACCATGAGAGCGAGGAACTTGATTCAACTTGAGACAACTAAATTTTCCACCTTAGTTTTGGAATTGCAAGAATAAGGATAATATAGGGAATGTTTCTCAAATAAGGTTTGCAATACTTGGCACCCAATACACGAAAATAATAAAGCTAAGTATATTGCCAGGCATGTAACTTAGACTAAAGAAAAAAAAATTCCAAGTAAGTATATATATGATTGTTTGGCTAGAACATTATAGGAATCATATATATGATTGTTTGGCTAGAGATTCTGACATAATTTCTCAACAGGAAATTGAAATTGTAAATGACCTAGAATTTAGTGACACACTTTAAAATATATCTATGATAAGAAAGTTTAATTAAATAGTTTGATTTGAAAATTTTATGTAATACTCTAATTCATAGAGATGACTTAACATGTGGTCTGTGCTTTAATATATAGCTGTTGAATTGTGTTGAATCTAATTTCCAATATCTGACTAATTGTTTGACAAGTTTATTTAAATTTCAAAATATATATAAGATGCACAGTTAAAACATATCTGGAAGAAATAAAGTGCCCAAATTTCTTATGTGATTAGTATCATTAAAGTTAAGAAATAAAAAAAAATATTTAAACAGTGAAAAAAATTGCTTTTAATAGTGGTGGTATAAATTAGTACATTTATTGTGTGTAATTTGGCAAAACCATTAGCATTTTAGAGCATTCATGTCAGAAATTTTATTTCTAGGTATTTACTTTATAGAAGTGATTGTGGGTATCTTTAAAATAGAATTATAACATTGTAGGCTGCAATATAGTTTGCAAGATAAGTAATTTCTAAACAACTTAATTGTCTAAGAATAGAAAATTGATTGAATAAATTTTCATGGCCTTTACCATGCAATACTATGCAGTCATTAAACATTGTGTTGTGGAATCATATTCAATGACTTGGAAAATGATCCTGAGGCAATGTTAACATAGTGTGCAAAGAATAATGCCATTTTATTCATAAATATCACATTATTGGGATGATTTTCTTTTCGGCAGTTTTACTGATTTTAAATGTTTTTCTTCAATGTCTACCCTTTCCTAATTATGAAAGGGTAGACTTTTATGTAGTAATGGGCAGGCCTTAATCACAGTCACATA
Organism: Myotis davidii; assembly: GCF_000327345.1. Classification (NCBI taxonomy): domain Eukaryota; kingdom Metazoa; phylum Chordata; class Mammalia; order Chiroptera; family Vespertilionidae; genus Myotis; species Myotis davidii. Next base: position 228,125 of record NW_006287829.1, read on the forward strand.
ATACAATACAAATGAAGTTGTCACTTTTGCAAATTTCACGGCTTGTCCAAGGGACTCTCTGGGGCAGTGTTTCTCCGGCGATCCAGAATGCTTTGGGTTTGTGGCTCCATAGTTTCAGCACAGGTTCTCCTGCATGGCCACAGTGGCCAAGGAAGAGGACCTGGAGCATATTGCAATGACTGACTTGTTCTCTGCCTATTTTTCCATTTTCTTTCCTCCTCAATCTATCCTTTAAATGACTATATTTAATAACAATATGTTTTTTCCTCATGTTTCAGCATAATATGAACAGTCATTCTCTTTTGATATAAGACCACTTCTTTTCCTTTTCTTCTTGCAAAAAAGTAATTGTGTCCATGTTAAAATGAAAGTGACTTTTCCAGGACCAAATGAGTCCATGCTGAATAGTCAAATGTGTTATATGAAGACTGAGTAAATCTAGTAATGCAAGGTGGGAAATATATTTTATTGTAGCTATTGTTCTTAATGGTACAGTGCATTAAAATGCCCTAAATAATGGTGGTTCGTTCAGGTGCTTTTTGACTGAACATAAAGGGCTTTTTTGATCAATGTACGTGATGGGCATTCAGAGGTATTCAGGGGATAATGAATTTAGGAATGAAGAGCCCAATCATCAGGTGAGCTGAGCGTGGGCTGTCATCCAGTTTATCTGGCACGAAGAATAACCGCTGCTTGAACCTTGCTGGCTTGGGGTCCACTCCAGCTGGCCACCTTGCCCTCAAATGCATCCAAAATTAAACTTGCCTTAGTCCCAACAGAGTGGCAGCTAGATACTTATTCTTCTCATGAGTGGGAAATTCATTCTTTCTGTCAGTTTCTTCCCAGCCATCTGCTCAGTGAGAGTGATGCCCCCCCACCTGTGTCATGAGTATTCATAGTGTTATCTTTGGGGTAATTTATGGAGATTCTTCCCAACATCGCCTTCCTGCAGGAAAACGTAAGCTCACCTGAGTACCGGGGGCGGAGGGGGGAAGGTCTTTGAGTTGAATATGTTAAAGTGCCATAAATGAGGCTATTATGGAGGGTCAATACCACTATGTTTATTATAAGCTACCTATGTGATAGTGCATGTTTTCCATCAGGTTTCTTTATAATCATTTTTGGGATTAATGGGCGCCCAAATATTGTACAAGACAGTGACTCTTAACTGACGTGTCTATCAGAACCACTTGGCGACCTTGTAAGAACCCGGATCATGGGCCCTGGCCAGCGAGTTTCTGACTGAGTAGGCTGGAGAGGATCCTGATATTTGCACGACTATCTCCCAGGCGGTGCAGATGCTGGTAGAGAAACAATTGGAGAGGCTCTGATATAACAAAGAAAATACGGAAAAGAGTCAGCTTTGTTAGATCAGCGTTCCGTGGGATAACACTTACTTGAATTTTCCACTTTGGGAACCACAATCTTGGCTACAATTGCCACCATTTAGTATCTTTTGCAGACATTTTAAAATTTTAAATGGATTTATCAAAGTTTATTAGATTCTTAGTAACAATGAGAATATACAATTGACCTGCTTAAGAACTTATGTGTGTGTGTGTGTATTTAAAATTGTGTGTACATGTGTGTTTACCCAAGAATGTCAAATACAGAATTATAAAATTAATACATGTCATTTCAATTAAACGATAGACAGATGTGACTTAAGGATCTGTCTCCAAGCTGGTTATCTTCATTGGCTCATCGGGCTCAGCATCATGTGTTGACTCCATGGTCTTTGTGAGCCACATGATTCAGTATGGAATAGCTACTTCAAAATAAAACATCGCCTCTTTATCCTCCTTTCTGCCCCATTGCCTACTTATTTTTATAAAACATCTTTTAAAAAGAGATTGCAACAAACACTCCCTTTTCTGCAATCGTTCCTCTTTCATCTTTCAAATGTAAGTTTTGCTTTGATCGTTTTAATTATTCCTCTTTTTTAATACGCAGCTATTGCCTATGAAGAAATTTTCAATTTGTAATCTTCAAAACACCCACCGCAGACTGTTGTTGAATCTTTGTATTTATCCTTTCATGGTCTGAATTAAGTAAGATAAAAGGTGTTGATCTTTGTACTCTTGGGCCAATGGGAGAAGTTTAGAGATCGTGAGTTTTTGGTTGAAAGAGAACTCTTTCAAGTTTTGTGCTAATTGGAAAAGTCTTTCCTCCTAGTCACAAATAATTGACTCTGAGACTTTTGTTTTAAGATGTGCAACCAACCCCAGTGTTGTAGTCTCCTGTAGCTAATGACAAGCTAAGAGCACAATACGTAGCACACATTAGACACTATTCTCATCTGTTGACTAAGTGTTCATGGCCTGACCAATTTGAATTATGTCACTAATTTCAGCAAATGTCTTACATAGACTTAAATAAGCCAAACCAGAAAAGATCATATCTAGGATCTTGCCCTCGCATATGACTTACATATTAGAAATCAGTGAAAGCTACTTGGAAAGAATTTTGCTGTTTTTCCCCAGCCTTTTTGAATCTGTATAGTTAAGGAATCACATCTTTTTAGTGTTTCTGTTCAAAATAATTTCTTCACTAATGAATATCATACAAGAAACAAGCAATTCCATTTTTTTTTCTTGATCCTTTGCTCTGTAATGTAAAACCACTTAAACCTTTTTTTTGTTGTTGTTGATAGTTCCAGAACATAGACACAGGGGTCCTATCTTCTTTCCAAAGAAAATCTTTTAGAAGAAACATGCTCATTTGACAGATATATAACTAATAGTAACTGCAATCTCTGTTGAGTTGAATTGGTTATTGTGTTTGTTGGGAATGAGAAAAAAAAACAAAACACTAAAACATTCATTATATAGTGTGTTCTTCACCATGTCATGTCAGAATTGGATTTCTCTAAGAATAAAAATAGCAAAACAAATAATGAGTTTAAAATTAATAGCAAACCAATGTCTCCACTGACATAAAATCTCTGGACATAAAATGTCTTAATGATTGAAATTTGTGAAGTCCAGTTGTAATTATAAACAAGCTCTACTTCATGGTTTCACGTCACTAGAATAATTATTGTTTAATTACTGTCCTCTTTATAAAGTGGAAAATAAATGGTTTCAAACAAAACTTATTATTCAATTTGTGGTTAATTGCAATAATTAGAGTATATTTTGTCATTTTATCTTTCTAAACTGATGACATTTTGAAAAATGCGGAGCTCCTTTGCCTTCTCTTTCTTGAAATATTTATCAAGCTAGTTTATAGACGGGAGAAAATATTTTCCTTGGTTTTCAAAGTTAATTACTGATTTTTTAATCTAGTTTTTCAGTTATGTTAGGGGAACTTCCAGATAAATTTTTATTTTTACTGTGTATTTTTCAGAGATGTATGGTAGAGTTAGATTATTTGTATTACTTGCCTCAATATATAATGTAAGACTTGTACATCCTACCTGTGTTCTGCAAATCCTAACACATTAGTTTCATAATTTTATGAGTATTCGTATGCACATGGCTCAACTTTGAGGTTAATTTTAGGCATTAATCTAAAGCAGTGGTTCTAAATGGATTGATTTTGTTCCTCAGGGTAAATTGAGTAATGCCTATAGACTTTTTGGTTGTAACAACTGAGGGTGGAAGGGTTTACTATGGACATCCAGTGAGTAGTGGCCGGGGGTGCTCTTAGATATTCTACAACGGACAGGACAGTTCTCCATAATAAAGAATTACCTATTTCAAAATGTCAGTAGTGTTAAGGTTGATAAGCCTGACCAAAACTCTCATTCCCTGCAGCCAATAGCCACACCAAGTTTGAAATATTTGAAAGTTATTTCTATAAGCTCTGGCATTAGCATCAACTTACAGTGAACCGTCAGCCATTTCTGTTTACTTTGTTCTCATCTTATTTCCCTGACAAATATATGTAATCCTCTGCCTCTTAGTTGTGAAGGCAAGTTGAGGAATGAAAATATGGCCTCACTTTTTTTGGAGTAGGTGTTCATTGTGTGTGTGTAGGTGATGTGAAATCATGCTGTTTGGTGTGGTTACCTTTTGATTTCCTTTTCTCTGTAATTATATTGTGTTTAAGTGAGATTTTTAAATTTTATAGAATAGATGACTTATTAAAATTATAAGAAATGTCAAGTCTCTCCTCACTTCATTTCTTAAAATTCAATTTCCAAATGAGGGTGAAATTACTTTCAAAACAACTAAGTTTTGTCATAATGTGATGCCAAAAATGTGATTCATTTCCCTCCTATCATTTCTTTGAGTGGGGTAGAAAGAAAAAAAAGAGAGAAAAGATGAGCTGACAACCCAGTTAATATTCAATAAATAGGAGGGAAATGTGCTTTATATTTTTATGAAGTAAGACATAGAGTAACCATTCTACTCTGAGAAAAATTTTGATGACAAAGACACAACCAAGAGCTGAAATCAGTTCTGGTCAAGAAATAGTTACTGCAATAGCTACTAGAAAGATGGAATCTAGGAATCAAATTGTAGGAATGGACTCCCTGGCTTATAGTTCACAGTGGAAACTTTTCAACTCAAATGATGGGTATGTTATGAGACAACCTGGCTGTATTAAACTGTATCAATCAGAAAAGACTAGACTGAGTTTTAGGTCTTGTTAATTTTAATTGCTATGATGATTAATCTAATGTGTCCACTTGGCTAGGTTATGGTGAGCAGTTGGTTGGTCAAACAGCAGTCTGGGTGTTGATCTGAAGTCAATTTTTAAATTGGAATTAACATTTCAATCAGGATGAATCAGATTACATTCCACAATATGGGAGGGACTCACCCAGACAGTGAAAGGCCTTAGGAACAAAGATTGAGGTGTCCCAAGAAGACATTTTTCTGAAAACTGTAACATGGCAACCCTGCTGAGTTTTCAGACTGCTGTTCTGGGGAATTCACATACAAAACAACAACTTTAACAATTTCCTGAATTTCTAGCCCGTCTGCCCACCCTATGTACTGATGTATTTCAGTTTTGCCAGCTCCCACAATTGTGGAGCCAATAATTTAAAATAAATCTCTCTGCCTCTCTTCCCTTTCCCCCACTCTCTGCCCCCACTCTACTCCCTCTCTATTCCCTCATTCTTTTTGTCCTTTTGATTCTGTTCCTCCCATAAGTTCTATTTCTCTAGAGAACCCTGACTAGTGCAATTATATATTTTGCTGTATCTGTGTATGTCTGTGATGGAAATCATAGTATCGGGGTCCAGTGTCCATTTTTTCTTCCCTCTGCCTTTCAACAGAATGGGAAGTCTTGGGGCAGCTCTACTTTCTGACTTTGACCACAGACCTTTCACTATTCTCCTCTTTCTCCTGCGTTTTGATTAAGCTGATCGTCTTACACATAATTTTGTGCCCATAAAACTGTATCTCCAGTATGTTTTTGATAATTTGCAGAACCATTTTTTAAATGTTGGGTCAACTGGTGTTGTGTAGGTTGCTATTCCTAGCTGCAGTGCTACCTTCCAGCAACTGCTGATATCACTTTTATACCCAAAGCTTTTGTGAGTTGCAAGAGCTGAACAAGATCTTCAGCTTAGCGATTTTAAAAAGGCAACGCCATGTCATGTAAAATATACAGAGCATTTCAGCTTACTAACAAGGTTGAGGAACCGGCTGGTACTATCCTTTGAGAAGTCCTCATGTTCTCAATATGACAATAGCACTAGACTTGCAGATGAGAGTATTAAAAATGGCCTTTAACCTGTAATATCTAGTTACCTATTTTATGATGTAAAGACAATTTCAGGTGTCTATCTATGTCCTTTTCTCAGTAATCCTTCCCTACCACTAAAGTTTTACAATAAGCAGAAAATGTCCCACGCATTCACATGTTGACATAGAATGATAACTTGTGTGGCCTATCTCTTAATATTTGGGCATTATGCTAAGCAATTTGCATAATAAGTAAGTAGAGACTTGCTCAGGATATGGTTTATTTTCTCAGTTCAAGGTATTTGCTTCCGGATTTGAAGCTGCAATTCTAAAAAGTGCAATTTTACATGAAACAGCATTGCTCAAACTTGTCTTCATTCTTTGTTGACAGCTAGAAAACAGAACGTGAAAATGTGCTGCTGGGTTGACAGTTGTCAGCAATTATTTTGCTTTTTGTTAGAGAAATAATTATATGTTTACTGAGAAAAGGAAAGGATTTATAATTAAGGCACTCAAAATTCTACATTCAATATGATTTCTAAAACTCCAGGAAAAAATAAAGTTTGTAATGTTTTATAGTAGATTTATTTTATAATTAGGTAATTCTGGCCAAAACCCACTTTCTTATGCCAAATGTATCCAGCAGATATTAAACTTCTTAGCAGTCAGAGATCATTTCATCCCTATGATTCTTTCTTCCTGAAATGTATTTAGTCCTCTCTTGTAACTAGTCAATCCTAATTTTTTTTTCAGAATTAGTTTTCTAATGTGTAAGCTTATCTCAAACCTCTACATAAGACATATTCTGTCACCTTTCATGTTATAATAGAATATATACTAGTATCTAGTAGAAGCTCTCTAATTTTTGTATGAGGCTTCTGTTCCAACTCCCTCCATTGAACTATGAACTTGCGGGAAGGGAAAAAAATCTTACTCCTCATTTTTGACATGTGAAAAAATACATAGCCCATCTTACTCATACCCCTGTAGGTACATAAACTATAGCAATCTAAAGAAGGAATCAGCTCAGAATTTTACACATTCTACAGAAGTGATTAATCTGAGTTTACGACATAATCATCTATGTAGCTTAGAAACATACTCCCTTCCCCTCATTGAATGCTACTCCTGGATAGTTGGATTCCTTGGAGATTTACATCAACAAAACATTCAAATGTGAGAAGCTACAACTGTAAATTAAAAAGTAAGTAAATAAGAAGACACAAAATGCGATGATATGTCAGTATGGGTCAGGTTGTAGCACTGAGCAATTTATTTACTTATCCATGTATCAGCACCTATTCTGTATCAAGCAATGTTCTAGGTTTGGGGATATATCTGTAAACAAAATCAATCTCTGACTTTGTGGAAGTTATTGTATTCTGTCAGGCGGAAGAAGCTGAAAAAGAAAAATAACAAAGATGTCAACTTACAGTTGTTAGAAAGTAAAAAGAATTATGGGGAAAAGATGAAAAACTAGGGCGAGGTGAAACAGATATGTTATGTTGGGAAGGGAATTTCGGTTGTAAATAAGATGCTATAGGTTGGCCTCATTGCTAATGTGACATTTGAGTGAGGGATTCTATAGGTGAAGTGTTGGCCAAGTGGATAGCTGGTATAAGTGAATTCCGGGCAGAGGGGTATCTAATTTAAAACTCTAAATCAAGAGCTTTAAATGCCTGCTGTGTTGAAGAGTTACTAAGGATAGTATAGCTGGAATGTAATGAGTGGAGTGAGTGGGGACAGTAAGAAAGGTCAGACTTATAGGGTGGGGAGCAGAATATGTTGGGTTTATGGACCATTGTAAATAACCTTGTTTTCAGATTTAGTGAAATGGGAAAACCTGTCAGGCTTTTAATCACATTTGCCATGACTTGCCTTAAGCATTTAAAGATTGAACATATATGGGCAAGAAGCAGAAGGACTTGTTAAGAAGGTATTGATATATCGCATAAACAAATTGAGAGACAAAAATCATATAATCATATCAATCCATGCAGAAAAAGCATTTGACAAAATCCAACACCCTTTCTTGATAAAAACAAACAAACAAACAAAAAACAACTCTCAGGAAAGTGGGAATAGAAGGATCATACCTCAACATAATAAAAGCCTTATATGAGAAACCTACAGCCAACATCAAACTCAATGTGCAAAAACTAAAACCATTGCCCCTAAGAACAGGAACAAGACAGGGATGCCCACTTTCACCACTCCTGTTCGACATAGTACTGGAAGTGCTAGCCATAGCTATCAGACAAAAAGAAGAAATAAAAGGCATCCAAATTGGAAAAGAAGAAGTAAAACTGTCAGTATTCACAAATGATATGATATTGTACATAGAAAACCCTAAAGACTCCATAAAAAATTATTAGACTTAATAAATGAATTTGGCAATGTAGCAGGATACAAAATTAACACCCAGAAATATATGACTTTTCTTTACAGCAATAATGAACTTACAGAAAGAAAAATTTAAAAAACAATCCCATTTACCATTGCACTAAAAAAATTAAGATACCTAGGAATAAACTTAACTAAGGAGGTAACAGACCTGTACTCAGAAAACTACAGGACATTGAAAAAGGAGATAGAGGAAGATATAAGCAAATGGAAGAACATACCGTGTTCATAGATTGGTAGAATCAACATCATCAAAGTGTCCATTCTACCCAAAGCAATCTATAGATTCAATGCAATCCCCATTAAATTACCAATGGCATATTTCACAGATCTAGAACGAACATTTCAAAAATTCATCTGGAATAAAAAAAGACCTCGAATAGTT
>NW_006287829.1:237333-240957 GCF_000327345.1 Myotis davidii
ATGGGGGGTGTGCAATCGGGGAAAAGGAAGACACATGTAATACTTTAAATAATAAAATAAATAAATAAATAAATAAATAATAAAAAGAAGGTATTATAGTAGCCAGATAAGGGTTGACAAAAGCTTAAATTGGCGTCATGACAGTGAAGGAATACATTATTTTGAAGATAGAATCTAAATGATTTTCCAACATGTTAAATGTAGAACATGAGACAAAGAGAATCCAAGGATGATTGCGAGGACTCTGGTCTCATAAATTAAGTGAATGAGCTCCTATCAGCTGGAACATATAAATATCACCTTATGTGGGACAAAAGCCCATACCATTAAATTAATGAGATTGATATAAGGAAATTATTCTGGATCTTTTGAATGGGCCCTAAATGCAATCACATGTATTCTTAGAAAAGGGAGGCAAAGAGAGATTTTATACACAAACAGAGAGAGGATGTGAAGATAGATCAAAGAAACATTTGAAGATGGTAGGCCAGAAGATACAGCTACAAGCCAAGAAATGCTGGCAGAAGAAGCTAAAAGAAGCATGAAACAGATTTTCATCTAGAGCCTCTGGAGTTTACATTTCTCTGCCAACACCTTGAGTTTGGCCCAGTGATACTGCTTTTGGACGCTGGCCCACAAATCTGTGAGACAATAAACTGATTTTGTTTTATGGAACCAAGTGTGTGGTAATTTGTTACAGCAGTCTCAAAAAAACTAACACAGATCCGGACACATTGTACTTCACATTGGCTGTAAATATTGCAACCCCCATGCCAGACTATAAAGGTCTAAATTGTTCTACATTGCTGTCAAAATTTGTCATTATGGACATATTTTTAATTTTTGCTAATATAAATTATGGACTCTTCCAATCACTTTTATTTTAATTATCATTTCTCTATTAATATTTAGGCTGTACAAGTCTTCATAAGATTATTGGCCATTTGTAAATTTCCTCTTATAACATGGGCTTTTCAAATGTTTCCCATTTGTATTTTTCTCTTTGATTTATAAGAATTATCTGTGATTTTTATTTTTGCTTCACTGATCTGTATACTTATGCTATCACCAAGATCACATTATCTAATTTTATATAAATGTATGATACATTTTGTCTATAGTAGGGCAAGTCTGCCTTCCTGGATCTTCATTCATAAAATTGTATTTGAGTATAATTTTGGTATTTGAACTTTTACACAAAATTGATTTTTGAGTAGTTGGTTAGCCATAGCATACACATTTTAGAATTTATGGGAAGCTCGGGAGTTTTAGAGAAAATCATTTATGGGTATAATTGATGCAACATTTAATTTCTATATTAGCTGGACAAGAAAAAAGAAATGTCTGAGCTTATAATGGTCTAACTTTAAACACTTCATATATTTTAAAAGATTTTTGCCTTTTTATATTCCAAGAACTGGGAAAGTTTATTATTTCAAAAGTGTGTTCATAGTTTTTAGAATATAAGCACAGCATTATTTTTATTATGATTTTATATATTTCATTGACTCTAATGTATCATGAACTTTAATGGCCAATCCTATTTTTCATATAAATGAGCAAAGAAAAAATATCCTGCAAACTACACTGTAAGACTATCTTTTTTATTACCTACTTTTATTTTTTGAAACATCTACTTTCAACTTAATTAAATATATAGTTAGCATATATAAACTGTTGTAATGTACCCAGCAAATCACAGAAGGACGCCTCAAGAAGTCGAATTAAAGAGTCACATTTATTGCAATCCGGGACTATGAGGGGCCATTCCCAAATCTCATAGCCATAAGATGGTGGCAAAACCAGACTTATATAGGCAAAAATCACAAAGGTATTGATTACATCCCAAGTTTTGGAATGTGGCACCTGGCTCGCAAAAAAGCAGATTACAGAAGCAGAATTAAGCATGTTAATTACAGTTTCAGGTCTCGGGGTCACTGAATTTACAGAAATACATTATAATTTAGGGTAATTGAGCTGTCCTGTTTCCAGGTACAGTAGAATGTGCTCTCAATGGGATAGTCATTCAATCGATAAGGCATTCAATCGAATGGGATAACTTATACAATTTAGAAAATCAAAGTAACCTGTCCATTGTTAAGCAAAGCAAATAGGTACCTTACTTCAAAACCATTCATATAACTTAAATATTCAATATAAACAAATTAAATTAAAGTATTCCTAAAACTCTTTCATTGTCAAAATATAAATTTCTAAGTATCTGTTGAACTGATGGGCTTTATGTGTATGTTTTTAAACAAAGCATCATCAAGACACTGTGATATAGCATCTCTTGTAAGAATTCATTTGCGGTCTGAAGCCATTGGTTATGGGTCTTGAAGCAAACTTTGACTTTATGTAGATCTCATCTTCTCTGACTCCAACTTTGACATGTTGTTAAATATGTCTGATTCAATACCTTCCCACAACCAATGGTATCTATGTGTTAAAAAAACAACTCCATTATTATCTGTATGATTTTTTAAACCATTAGAATGTAATTTGAATATTTGCCTGCAGATGATCTAATGTATATACATTCACAAACACAAGTATACCTTGACTACCACCAGGTCAAAGCAATTATTTAATGCCATAAATTATAAGATTTATTCTAATTTCAAATATATTAAAGTGTGGGAAATGTGCATCTTAGAATCAATAAAATGTACAATTAATTTTATTTGGTTGGAATGTTTTCGGCACTCTAACATATTACACCGACAGCAGACATTCCTCATAAACATTATAAGGAAAGCATTATACCTATTAAAATTATCTGTAACCATTCAATGTGAATTCAGTGAGGTGCAGATATAGAAACAATTAAGATGGAAATGTAAGTAACGCATAATAGCAAAATTAAATCACCATTGCAGGCAGAAAAACATACTATATTTTGCTGCAGAAATTTGAATCAGTGACATCTAGAACAAGCTTAATTATTTCCCAAACAGGAAAAGAGTAAGCCCATGAACTGGGACTTGACCATGAATAGATCTCCTTGGCCCTGATTCTTGCCTTTTTTTTTCTTCTGAAAATGAACTTCTTCCTCTTATGCAGAGAAGCTTCTTCAATACAGGGGGTGAGGGGTGGGGAAGAGGACTTAGCCTCTGGTAGTTCTGGGTTATTTCATCTGTTTGCAAGGTATTGGCTGTATTAGTTTCACCACTTGAACTTTAAAATGTTCTCTCTATGGAATGATGCTGAGAGCTTTGAACCATATCATTTTCCCATCTTTGTGACACATAACCCTAGTTCTGCTATATACTATGTGCAAAAGTAGGTTGACAGTTGCACTCTGAAATTTTTTTGCATTAACAAAGCTATTGTAATAACCATAACCTGCATGTATATTTCCATGTAATCAACTGTAAACCTACTTTTGCCAATCCCTGTATTAATCTTACTTTAAGAACAAGAGATGTAGTGGTGAAATAAGTTAAGAAACTTTGAATCTTAAATCTCTCTCTTGGAAATTTAAGGAGTGTGTTATATAGAGAAACCCACAGAGGAGAAAAAACTGTTTAAAATTGTTCAATTCTTAAACAAAAAGACATTTCTGCAAGAGAAGGCTTATTTCCTGCACAATAATTATCAACGTTCCCTTATTTCCGGTCTGGT
>NW_006287829.1:241241-243742 GCF_000327345.1 Myotis davidii
ATGCACTCTGAAATTTTTTTGCATTAACAAAGCTATTGTAATAACCATAACCTGCATGTATATTTCCATGTAATCAACTGTAAACCTACTTTTGCCAATCCCTGTATTAATCTTACTTTAAGAACAAGAGATGTAGTGGTGAAATAAGTTAAGAAACTTTGAATCTTAAATCTCTCTCTTGGAAATTTAAGGAGTGTGTTATATAGTTTTACAACCCAGAGGAAAGAAAAAAACTGTTTAAAATTGTTCAATTCTTAAACAAAAAGACATTTCTGCAAGAGAAGGCTTATTTTCTGCACAATAATTATCAACGTTCCCTTATTTCCGGTCTGGTTCTTGCTTTTCTAGCCTGAAGAGAGGATCCTTTTCCAATGCATTTTATACTCAGAAAAATAAAAAGAAAGAAAGAAATAGAATTCTTTAAATGAGGCAGGAGGGTCAACTGTTCGGTTTCTTGAGGATCTGAAATCCATCTCTTTGAAATGTAAACATTAATAAAGATAGCACCCCTATCCTTCAGGTTATGTGGAAAGGGTGGAGCCTAATTGTGGAGGGCACCTTGCTTCTAGATGTAAAACCAACTACCTGTCATCCCCCAAACACAAGGGCATTTGCTTTTCCTTTGAGAATGGCAATAAGCAAGCATAGATGTCCGGCGTTCCCTCCACTCCAGCACTCAACAACCCTCCTGGTCTTTGTTTCAGTTGAGTTCAGACTGTAACAACCTGTTCAATTTTATGCAGCGCAACTTCTGCTTTGCTGATACTATCTCTGGCTCCTCCAAGATCCTTGTGCCAGATGATCCATGCCAGGGTGGGAAAGGTAACTAACTGCCTCCTGCCTACTTCCTACTCATCAACTGGGCTCTGCAGCAGCTCTGCTTGGGACACAGACTTACCCAGACTCCTCCTGGGCAGCTCCAGCAGATTCTGGACACTGGCCTGTGCCTCACATCTTACCAAGTCCTTCTCACACCGGTTTTTCCAGATTCTGGCATTCACTTATTTCACTGTAGAAGCAGAAATAAAGTGCTAAGGTGGCATGATAGGAAACAGATACCGTGTGGTCTTCACTGTTCTTTTTCACTTTGCTTTGAAACACCCCACCTCGATTTGAAAATAAAGATGTATGTGGGACAAGAAGGTGTATTGCCAGGGCAAGCCGCATATCTGGGCCCTGACTTGATTAGTAAAATATTCTCTAGCACCTATTTCTGTATGGCGAAGTAAATAGCCCATAAAATTGCTTTATAGAAATAGTTATTAGATTTCCTGCAGTTGCATTTTCTGCTTTAGAAAAGCAGATGTTCTGTGTTTTAAGGTCAAATATGGAGATCTAAAAATATTTACTTTTTGGACAAGAATTGCAGTCTGACCTACTGTTGTCTTTCCTGAAGCAATTTCTTGCATCCAAAACTCCAATTCAAACCCAGGACAAATGCAAGGTGTTTTACAAACATAGCCTCTTACATTAACAATACATAAAATTCTGTTCTATATATCTTAATTGACAATCCTTATTAAAAATATGATTTTCATTTTTATGACCAATACATACTGTATTGGTGACGTTTACAAGTTGTAAATAGACTCTTAATAGTGTTTTCCTTATTGCTAAAATCACAAATAAAAACAACAAACATTGGTTTGAAATAAAATGACACAAATACCATCATCTACGGCGATAGACCTATTAAGGAAGCTACATTAAAATGGCAAAATATATTTGAATTTTTCATTGATTCCTGATATTCTAACCTTTAGAGTTCTTTTCCCCCATATATTTTATAGGCATTTATTCTAAAGGCTGAAGACACTTTTTCACAACACAGCATATACTTTCAAATAAACCTACTTCAATCAAATTTATCACCTACAATAGTAATAAAAGCTTTAATTCTTTAATATATGCTATAGCTGGAAATTTGGCATACATATGTATGTATAACATGTATGAGTCTAATATATATAGAATGTATATAACATACGTAACCTTTATACATATGCATTTTTCTGTATAACATATAGTATATTTGCTCTGTCTAACATGTTAAAGCATATCCATTAAAATAGAAAGTAAACTTTATCCATATGCATTTTTTCTGTATAACATATAGTATATTTGCTCTAACATGTTAAAGCATATCCATTAAAATAGAAATCAGTTCTTTAACTCAAATCTTTTTTTATTCTTCTACATTGATTCTGCACTTCCGAATTATGAAGCATAGTTTTTATTTTTTCCTCAAGAAAGAGTCTCATTGATAATGGACTCAACTGCTCTAGATCTTAATAGAACTTGTTTTCTATTGTTTGACTAGATATGGCAGCAATAGGCAATAAGGAAGTTACTGAAAAAGAAATACTGCAATTTGAGTTTAAAATAGAAAACACATTTTTCTGTCATGTTATACTAAGGTAACTGGACATTCAGGTACAAAGATATTTATCCAGACTATATTATTTTTCTCTCTCTCTAATTTCACCTTTTGGAATTGTTAA
>NW_006287829.1:244611-245831 GCF_000327345.1 Myotis davidii
ATTTATGATAATAATATGTAACCTATGTCAATCCCAGAAATGTTAACTGATTAATAGACCACATAAATACATAGAATGAGACAAAGCATTAAACTTGTCAATGCTGATTTCTTCTGTGTACAGAATTAGATTATACAAAATAGTCCAATTATTAACTCATTCAGGCTTCTGTGGAGCCCAGAACTGTGACCCCAAATCATAGACACTTAAGAGGAATTCTGAATAGCCCTGCACATTCAAGATACTCGGAGAGCTTGTGAGGTCTTACTCAAAGGTAGTTTGACTGTCTTTCATAGAACTGTCACAAATTTGATTAGTTTGTTTTGTGATTAAAAGGAAATTGTACATGGAAAAAGAATCAAGTTTGAAAAAGTACTAGATCTGTATTAACAGTGTCAATGTAAAATGAAGGCAAACAGTCGTGGAGCTCACTGTTTAAAGAATACACAAGTACTCCAATAACCTGTCAGCGTTTAATCTAAATTCAAGCAAATTTATGTACTTTAATATCTTTATGTAAAAATCTGTCCTATCACACTTAAAATAAATTATGGCCATAATCGTAAACTCATAGAATTAAATTATTTTTAATATATTTTTTAAAGTATAAGATGTCTAGCAATATGAGATATAGGTTTATCAAAACTCTGACTTTTAAGGGTCTTTTAAATGAACTTGCATAAAATCGTCAGTCCCTTAAGACAGCAGAATTCATTCAGAAGGGGCTTATGAAGAATAACAAATAGATCTATTTTAATCAATCAGACATTTTCAAGTAAGGAAATGATTATTTCTTAATATTCAAATTTGTGAAATAGCCTTGGGGGGCAAAAGAGTCGGTTTCTGCACTTCAGTATGAAATTTAATGGCATAAACCCGTGGTTCTCAACCTTCCTAATGTCGCGGCCCTTTAATACAGTTCCTCATGTTGTGGTGACCCCCAACCATAAAATTATTTTCCTTGCTACTTCATAACTGTAATTTTGCTACTGTTATGAATCGTAATGTAAATATCTAATATGCAGGATGTATTTTCATTGTTACAAATTGAACTTAATTGAAGCATAGTGATTAATCACAAAAACAATATGTAATTATATATGTGTTTTCGTAGGCGACCCCTGTGAAAGGGTCGTTCGATCCCCAAAGGGGTTGGGACCCACAGGTTGAGAACTGCTGTTCTAGAGGGATCTTCTTGCTTATGCTTTGGTCTTTTTAAA
>NW_006287829.1:245893-259728 GCF_000327345.1 Myotis davidii
TAATCTGTATTCCAAAGGTTAGGGGGTTTCTTATCTCCATTCGAGGGATTAAAGATTATGTAGCTTAAGCAGGATTGTTCGTAGTTAAAGTGATTAATTACCCGCCTGGCACTTAAGAGGTTTTATTCCCTCCCTAACTTCAGGGGAAAATCCCTGCCTGGGGAAACAACCTTTCTCAGAGAGGTGACCTTGGTTAAAACACAGCGCCAAGAAGGTGAGCAAACATATTAAGAACAGTATGCCATATATGCCAGGTCCCTTGAAACAGCAAGGATGGACCGGCTCCCGGCATTAGGCGACCCGTGTGAAAGGGTCGTTTGACCCCCAAAGGGGTCATGACACACAGGTTGAGAACCTCTGGATTAAACTATTAAAGTAGATATAAAATAAACCACATTTGCACACCAGTGTGGTTCAGTGGTGGAGCATTGACCTATGAACCAGGAAATCATGGCTCGATTCCTGGTCTGGGCATATGCCTGGGTTGCAGGTTCAATTCCCAGTAGGGGGTGTGCAGGAGGCAGTCTATTGATGATTCTCTCTTATCATTGATGATTCTCTCTCCTTCTTCCTTCCTCTCTCTGAAATCAATAAAAACATGTCTTTAAAGTAAACCACATTTTATCCAAATTAAAAGGAGCAGGAAACAATAATAAAGAACACTTTTTTTAGTAGTCAACTTAATATATATTTTATTCAGACACATTTGCACATTTACATTAATGTCACCAATTATTTTATTAATTTTATCGCATTATTTTATTCAATAAATCCAATGACTTTCCCTAGGTGTCAGGAACTCTTCTCGAATTTGTGGGCTGATGCTGGAAGGGCAGATCCGTCTCGGCCCTCCAAAGCTTACACTCTCATTGGATCACAAAACTCCAGGTTCTGATGCAAACATTAAGCAAACGAGGAGGCAGAGAAGACATGACGAGGGAGTATTTCAGATTTGGGTACAAGAAAGCCCCAAGCCTATGATATTTCCGTTGAGGTCAAAGGAAAAGAGAGAGTTATATTTTCATTATCCTCTCGGCCTTTGCACTATTTTTTTCTCATAAACTTATGAGATATTAAAAATCCCATGCGATGTCTGCATCATATTTGCTTTAAAGTTTCAATTATCAGCTTAAGATAGTTTTAAATATAGAAAGTAAACCTAATGCGTATACACGTCCTTCTCTTTTGTGGTGCGTTTCATTCATTCGTAAAATGGAAAGTAAACCTAATGTGTATACACATCCTCTTTTGTGGTGCGTTTCATTCATTCGTAAAATACAGGTTTTCACCTGTTATTTTTCTTCTGTGTGAAGTAATTCCTCTTTTATTTAAGTGGGCTTATAATAAATTCTTCCAGAAAAACTATTTTTTTCTTACATTTGAAATGCTATTAAGTCTAAGCACTGAAGTCTAGGTTTGATAACATTTTGTTTTGTTTTACCTTCTTAAAGGTATCATTCCATTGCCCATATGGTTATTCCTGAGTTATATCCTCTTATATTAAGCTGGTAATCTGGTGGTTAAACTGTTTTCCTGAGCTCCATGAGATGTTCTAGAACATTTTGAACCCAAGGAGGGGTTTATGAAAACTTCTGATTTATATCCAGCTGGTTGGAAGCACAGGTGAGAACCTAGGCTTACAATTGGTGTATGAAGGGAAGGGTCTGGCAGTCTTGTGGGCCCTTAAATTGTGGAATCTGATGCTATTACCAGGTAGATAGTATCAGAATTGAGTTAATTTCTTGGTGGTTTTGGCAAGAAAAATAACAATAAAACACCAATATTTCTGAGCCAGAAAATGTAAGAGAACAAACAATTTGAAACTAAAGCAATATTAGATATCAGTTGGAGATCAATTTGAAACAAGGCTTTAGAAGAAATAATGAAAATCATTAAAGAAATGTTCATTGATATGTAGATATTTGGTATAGCACATTTTTAGCAATCTTTGCTAAGAGAGCTGTGCTTCTTTAAATTTTGTTGAATATGTTACCTCATATACTGACCGGATATCTAGGATAAGGCACCCAGAAAAAAATCTGAAATCCTGCTGTGGATAGTGTGCGTTTTAAAGAGAGAAGAGAGGAAAGGGAGTGATAAATATCAATCGGTTGCCTCTCTTATGCACCCCAACCAGGGACCGAACCTACAACCTGGGCATATGACTTGACTGGGAATTGAACCAGGGACATTTCAGTGCCCAGGGCAATGCTCACTAGCTGAGTCACAGCAGCCAGAGTGTAATTGCACTATTTGTTTCTCCATTTAAAAGAGTAATGAAGATTTGAGCAAACTAGGAAAAATTTTGAAAAATTTTAACAGACCATTTTACTGCCTTCAGGCAGAATCCATACAAAAGATAATGTTCTTCTTTGTATTTTTGTCATCTCTAAATGTTATTTTTAATGATTTATATGTTTATATTGATGGCATCCAAGACATCAAGGTAAAACCTGCTAAACTGCCCTAAATCTGCTTTATAATAATTTAAAACAAAGCTATAGTGATAGTAGAAGTTACCTATATCCAAACAAGTACCATGCTGTTCAAGTTTTCATTCTCATTTGCCTCTTAATTAATATTTTATATAATACTAGAGGCCCGATGCATGAAATTCATGCAAGAGTAGGCCTTTCTTCCACTGGCTGCCAGCTTCCCTCTGGCACCCAAGACCCGGGCTTCCCTCTGGGCACTGGCAGGCACCCAGGACCCTGGCTTCCCTCGCAGCCCCGGCTTTGTCCGGAAGGTCATCTGAAAGGATGTCTGGTCGAATTAGCATATTATGCTTTTATTATTCTAGATACTGACTTTGCACATAATCATTATTTATTATTTTTAGTTCTCCCAGTATTGATTTTGCAGTTTTTGTGAAGAACTGTAAGAAGATACTTATTTTTCTATGTATCACTTTATTTGACAAAACATAGTAAAATTTTAATAACTAAAAATATTTTTTAACTTCACATTTTCGTCTAGAGCAGTGGTCGGCAAACTGCAGCTCACGAGCCACATGCGGCTCTTTGGCCCCTTGAGTGTGGCTCTTCCACAAAATACCGACTTCTGCACATGGGCCACGAAGTTTCCATCTCATTGTACGTGTGCGCCCGCACATGGTATTTTGTGCAAGAGCCACACTCCAGGGGCCAAAGAGCCACATGTAGCTCATGTGGCTCTTTGGCCCCTGGAGTATGGTTCTTCCTAAGCCTTAGGAGTACCGTAATTAAGTTAATAACAATGTACCTACCTATATAGTTTAAGTTTAAAAAAATTGGCTCTCAAAAGAAGTTTCAATCGTTGTACTGTTGATATTTGGCTCTGTTGACTAATGAGTTTGCCGACCACTGGTCTAGAGCAATTATACTTCCTTTATGACTAATTTTTCTTACTCACATATATTTTGTTGCTGCCAGCATTCTTAAGTCAGGATGGTCTATCATCTCTCCTTTCACTTACCCAACAGTTTATCACTTTAGGCGGGGCATCATTTATTCATAAGCTCAATAACTATATCCTGAGGCATTCTACCACAAGAACCTTTAACGTTGAAATGACAGAAATGGTTAAGAACAAGCAAGATACAAAAATAAATCCTCTGGATGAGAATTTTTATTATATGAATATATGAAACTGTCATGTTTTCAAATCTCTTTGATGTTCACTACCATTTATCTACCACATTATTAATATGATTTTTTTATTCAGAGTGACTGCCTCTAGTATATTACTACTTTTAAACATGTGTCTTGTGAAAATTTTAAAGAAAAATATCTCACTATAATTTCTGTAATCATAGATAAATCCTCCAACAACAAAAAGAACATAGAATCGGCACTATAATATCATTTGAGTTTGTAAGTGTGAGTGTATATGCTTTTAACACTAGCCTATCCCATGTGGAAAAATTCCTTCCTGTATACCTAGCAAATCTCTTTGAGGTAAATATACTTCATCTAAAATATCTGAATAGAATCACTTAGGAATTCAGTGAAATAATAAATGAGGAAGAGTTTGGCTCACATAGGATTCAATAACTATCTTAATAGTTACTCTATGAACCTCTCAGCTTTATTGCAACCTTTGTTTCTTTATCTGCATATTTCTACATTAAGAAAACATGTATTGCCCTAGCTGGTTTGGCTCAGTGGGTAGAGCTTTGGCCTGCAGACTGAAGAGTCCCAGGTTCAATTCCCATCAAGGGCACATGCCTGGGTTTTGGGCTCAATCTCCAGTAGGGGGTATGCAGGAGGTAGCTATCAATGATTCTCTCTCATCATTGATGTTTCTATCTCTCTCTCCCTTTCTCTTCCTCTCTGAAATCAATAAAAATATATTTTTCAAAAAAGAAAATATGTGTTGACTCTTCTAGATGCCTGGGATATGGGTGAAATAAATAGATTTTTGCCTGATGGCTTTGTATTCTAGTTGTGGGGAGAATTGGATAGGAAAGTAAGGTGGTAGGTGAATTGGGAAAATGTATTATTTTCCCATACAGTAAATAAAACATGAAAAGAGGAAAGAGAGTGGCCTGTGGAGCCAGGTCATGCTCAGAGTTTACAATTAATGGTAAGTGTGATTAGAGAGTTATTAACAGAGGCATCCTACTTTTAGAATATGAAATTAAATTATAAATGTATACAAGTATCTGGAAATAATTGGTCTTCAGTAAATCTTTGACTTTCATTCTTTACGAACCAATATTTAAAGATGTTAGATAAGCAGTGTCGAATAATAAAAATACCATATACATTGAAGATAAACAAATTTGGGCTTCTCTCTGTGCTCTTATAACTAAGTGTGTCATTTTGGGCCTAAAGGGATTAAAGGCCATTTCAAGCAGCTTCCATTTCTTTTTAAAAACACTTCACAATCTTATTTGCCTTTATGAGTAGTGCATTTGCCCAATTACCTTACAAAAAATAGGATAAAGTATAAAATAAAGATGGAATATTAAATATATAAGTAAATAAAAACATTGGACACTATTGAAATATTAATATACCATGATTTTAAAACATCATGGCAGTATAATCATAATAGAAGCATTCTAAACTTTACAAGACTTCTTAAAGCATAATATACATTGACAAAACCTAATACCTATACTGAATTAAATAAAACTTTGATTTTATATGCATCTTTTGCTCAGAAGAAACTTATGAAATGCCAGAATAAAGTTAATCTTTTTTTTTTTTTTTTTTTTTTTTTTACTCTTTAAAATTTTATTTTCTAATTTTATAAGTTTTATAAGAAATTTAGTTAGCATAATTTGCATTGATCCAGGCTAATTTCATATTAAACTCGATATACCATCCATAACAGTATCAAGATATAAATATTTGTGTGATGTGAATATTATGGACCTTATACCACAAAACTGATTAAAATTAATTAGTAGAGGTAGAAAAAATATGATTTTTTCTATGCTTCTTGAAAAATTTTAAAGTTTCTATAATTGTTTATCTCCATGAAAGCTGTGTCATTAACAAAATCTTATAAGTTATATTTTTAAAATCTGGCATTCTAGCTATAATTTCCTCATAAAAATGGTGTCAGTGGTTTTAAATAATTAACTATAGAATAAGTCTTCCTTTCTTTTCTGTCTAAATGGGAGTGTTGATTATATCTATGTTGTACCTTTTCCACTCTTTGAGAAGAAAATAGGGTAGATAAATTTTGTTTCATGCTTTAGGGTCACTGAATAGGATGGAGCGTACTGAACATTACTGCTAATCCTACATTTGAGTTGTTTGCAGTAAATGCAGACTTTTTGGATAGGAGAGTGGGTATATTCACACGTGAGAAGAGGGCATTTGATCCACAGGAGAAGACTGCAGCTGGTACCAGCAACCTGTTTCCCAGCCCCATTTTCTCTTGACCTACGGGATGACTATTCCTCCCAGCCCTTCTTGCAGTTAGCTGTCGTCACACTACTGCCTTATACCAATGGAATGTGCCCAGAATTACATGTGTCACTTCCAGATGGACATGGAAATCAGTCATGAGGTCCTTCTGCTTTCTGTCTCTCTCATCCCCAACAGATGAAACTGAAAACTCACTGGTGATGGAGCCACAAAATGGAAGGGGGTCTGGATCATTTAATGACAGCTTGGGAGGAAATAGGAGAGCCATCCACCCTGCTATCAATGTACAGGCATAGGACCTTAACTTTAATTTTTCTTTAAGTTTGTGATATTTGGGGGCACATTTGTGACAGCAATTTTCTTAATAGTTTAAAGATACGTAAATTCTAACTTCCAATAAAATAGGTTTAATTTCTGTATCCAGTGGCTCCCATGATTCCTGGCACAGAGTGGTTACTCAGTAAATTTATTACGGTCATCAGAGATTGGAAGAATAAATAGGTGAATGTCTAAAAATGGTACATTTTTAAAATAAATGTTACCCCAGCATACCCTGAGTTCATTTCTGATTTAGGTTTAGATATAAACTAATTTATCCTTTATAAACAAATGTGACACTAAAAGCAAACACATATAGTTTCCTTGTTCAGTATTAGCTTTGTTTTGCTACAACAAATGACCATAAACTTGGTGTCTTTAAATAACAGAGATTTATTGTTTTATAGTGCCATGGGTCATGAGTCTCATTGGGTTAAAATCAAGGTGTCAGTAGGGCTGAGTTCTTTCTAGAAGCTCTAGAGAATTTGTTATTTGCCTTTTCCAGCCTCTAGACTCTAGAGGCAACCTATATTCTTTGGATCATGGTCCCGTTCTTCTCTCTTTGAAGCCAGCAATAATGTTTAGGTATTTCTTACCTCATATCACCCTGACCTCCTCTTTTACCTCACTTTTCCACTTTTAAGAATCCTTGGACTGCATTAAGCCCATTTGCATAATCCAAGATAATCTCCCTATTTTAAGGTCAACTGATTTCAAATTAATTCCATCTGCAAATTTAATTCTCCTTTGCTATGTAAGGTAACTTATAATAGGTTCCAGCAATTAGGATGTAGACATCTTTAAGAGGCCCGTATTCTGCCTACTAGAGTTCTTTTATATATAAGTAATAGTTTATTATCTTATTTATTTATTGGCCAGGCTGATTACATTTCCATGAACAGTGCACAATGGCTCTTTTTTCTCCACATCCTTGACAACATTTGCTATCTATTCTCTTTGATAATAGCCATCCCAGCATGTGATATTATGGTTTTGGTTTGCATTTCCCTGATGATTATGGAGATTGAGCACCTTTCATGTACTTATTGTCCATTTGTATGTATTTCTGGAAAAATTCAAGAACTATTCAAGTCCTTTGCCTATTATTTTTCTTGAATTTATTGAGGTGAAACTGGTTAAGAAAATTAGACAGGTTTCAGGTACACAATTCTACAACATTATATTATAAGTATAATTTTGTACATTATAATTCTGTACATTATGTTGTGTGTTCACCACTCCAAGTCAAGTCTCCTTCCATCAACATTATCCCCTCTATATCATCCTCAACCTCCCACCATCCCCTCCCACAGCAATCACCAACTGCTGTCCTTACTCATGAATTCTTTCTATTTTTTTTCTCTTTTGCTCAATCTCTTCACATCCCCTACCACTGTCACCCTGCTCTCTATATATGAGTCTGCCTTTAATTTGCTTGTTAGTTTATTTTGTTCATTAGATTCCAGATATGAGTGAAATCATATGGTACTGCTCTTTCTCTGACTGACTTATATAAGTAATAGTTTATTATATTTAATGCAATTCATAATATGCCATAATCAAGAACCCTCACAGGAAGCCAAAGATTTCCACAGGACACATCAAACTAACTCTATTAATTTTCATTCATAAAAGGAAGATACTGAAAAAATAAAGGCGATTAAAAACAAAAGCTTCATTTTTTATTTTAAACATATTATGCAAGCTCAGTGAAGTTAATCAATTTTCCATTTGTTTTTGCTTGTTATCTTATCATCCACTGTATATTTATACTTTCAAACAGCTTTTACTGGAGGCTGCAATGTACCTTTGTAACGCAGGAGATGATTTTGAGATATTTTCAGTTCCTTTGTAATGGTCTAGAAGTGTCTGGAGTAGTATCAGATTTCACATTCATCCTTGTTCACTCAGAAATCCATTTAGCTGGAGGCCAATGGGACATATTCTCTTTCACATGGCTGACACTAAGAGCCAGATGATAAAGGATCATGCAGCTTTTGTTTTTCAATTCCCCAAATCCCATGTTTATACCCTAGCTTTTTTCATTGGAGAAAGGTTGGTCTCATATAACAAAACTACCTCAGATTTCAGAGTCACCAGCACTTCCTCATACAGGGCATTTTGGTTAACAAGCTGAAATCTATCATATTATTTGTCTTTCTTTTTTACCATATTTCTCAATTTCTCTTGTAAATAAAATTTAAAAAACAACTAATATTTTATTGTTACCATTGCTAAATTAAAACTTTTCAGTAACAGAAAATGAGCATTTCTGGGAACTCTTGTTTTCTCTCATACATATACATATACATATACATATACATATACGTATAGATGTATACTTATATATGTATATGTTATATAGATACATGTATTAGACATAATAAATGTTTACTTATGCATTTATTATATATAATAATAAGTACATATACAGTTTAGAAGAGCAATGAAAGTAAGATATGCACCAACCTCCTCACTTAAGAAATAAAATATTACTAGTGTCCTTGAAGAACCCTCTGAACCTATCCCAAATCCATAACTTCCCCATATGTAGGCACAGTCCTGGAGTTGTGTTAATCATTGCTTTATCATACATGTACATATATCCCAAAAGACATAAGGTTCAATGACAAACAATAAATTGAATCATGTTATATAAATGTCTCTAAAACACCTTTCTTCTGTCAAACTTTTATTGGTGAGATTCATTAGGCTAATGAGTATGTGTGATATGGTGATTAATAAGAAAGATATATTTGGTTTCTGGCAGTAGAATTTCCTAATGAGTATTTCCTAATGAGTATGTGTGATTCATAATAAGAAAGATATATTTGGTCTTCTTCCTAGTTTCTGGCAATAGAATTCCCTGAGTGTTGAGAGAAATAAAGGTGTCTTTGCTCATGTTAATGAAATGACTTTGGGACCTCACCTGTGGATGGAAGGCAGATTGTCAGGAAAACAAACCATGATTAGAGGATTGAAACTTTCAGACCCTACATCCCAATGTCTTGGGAAGGAGAAGGGGCAGAGGCTGAATCAGTCACCAATGACCAATCATTGAGACATTTGCTCCTCTTTAATGAAGCCTCCATAAAAACTCAAAAGCAGCTCTGAGCAAACTTCCACATCAGTGATCCAGACACAACTATATCCCCACTCCACATTCCTCAGGGACAGAAGCTCCTGCACTCAGGACCTCATTCTATGCATCTCTTTCTTGGGCTGTTCATTCATATTTTTAAATATTCTTTGTGATAAATTAGTTATCTAGTAAGTAGTTTCCTGAGGCCTGTGAGCTGCTGTAGCAAATTAAATGAATCCTAGGAGAGGGTTGTGGGAAGTTTCGATTTATAGCCAGTTGATCGTGTGGGATCTGCTGCTATCTCCAAGCAGATGGTGTCAGATTGAGTAGAATTGTAGATCTGGTGCCAGAGACTTCCTTGGTGATGTGAAAATAACACATATTCTAATGCTGGCTTACTCATTCTTACTGCTTTTTAATCATTTATTTTTCAAATATAGAATAATGTATCTATTCTCTGTGGTTCATTATAAACTTATTATTCAAACAATGCCACCTTTTTCTTACTCATCTTCTGGAACATATGGGAAAGAGCTTCCCTCTGGTATATATTCAAAAGTGAAGTCACTGGCTGTTAGATAATGCATATACTCAGTTTTACTAGATAAATACAGAATTTATTTTCCAATTTATTTATAATGACTATATAAATTTACCTCTTATGTAGCGGTGTGTAAGAATTTCCACTGCTTCCCCATGTGTTGAAACTTGATATGGCCTTGTTTTCCAATCTGGAAACTTATAAATTGCAATATCATTTTATTTTTAATTTACATGTCCATGTTGACTAATGAGTTGATCACACTTAAATCCCCCTGCTGACCAGCTTGTCTCTATGAATATCCTGTTTCTGCCTTTTGTCCTTTTTCTATTGAGTCCTTTATACGTTTATATTACTTATAGAGATTATTTTCATACTATGTATATCAGTATTGTTTTTATGAGTGATTTGAAAATGTTTTCTTTGGGTAATTCTTGATGAATAGGGTATTGAGAAGCTAAGAAAATTCCAGGGCAAGTGGAATAGTAAAACTAAGACAGAAAAGTTAAAACAAGGCCAAACACTGTGGGCAATTTGCAGCCAACTTGTAAATTGCAAGCCCTTATCTTTCCAGGTGATGCTTGAAAGCAAATGGTTAATGAATCTCCAATTAAAAAATGAAGGAAAGGAGGGAGAAAGAGGACAGGGAAAAGAAAGAGGGGGAACAGTTTTAGTTTTCTCAAGGCTTGGCAAGATAAAATTGCCAAGTGCTTCTCATGAATTCTGGGCAGGCCACAACAAAAGTGACCCTGAGGATTAACCTGTCCCAATATATTCAGCAGAGGAATTTTGAAGCCTGTAGGCAGAAGGGTATATAACACCTCAAATCCCCACCCAACTCACTCCTCATATTGGTTGAGTGACACCCATCTGCCCTCTGAGCCAGATGAAATACAGTAGATTTGCTTGCCTTGCTTCTTTAATAAATCTTCTTGCTTTAATTGCTTTAGTAAATTGGCTTGATCACAACATGATCAAGTCTCTCCTTTAAATTCAATAATAAGAGAAAACAAGAGCCAGGAAGGGAACACCGCTCCCCCTCAGACTCAGGGGCTGTCTGGTAACACCTTTTCTGGTGTTTTGGATTCTGTAACAGAAGTGCTTACTTTTAATAATATCTAATCTTTTATATTCTTTAGGGTTTTTATTTTTATTTTCCTTTAATAAAGTCTTATATATAGAAAGATTATATATACTAGAGGCCCGGTGCACGAAACTTGTGCCAGGGGGTGGGGGGAGTTGGACATCCCTCTCACAATCCAGGACTGCTGGTTCCCAACCACTCGCCTGCCTGCCTGCCTGCCTGATTGCTCCTAACTACTTCTTCCTGCCAGCCTGATCACCCCCTAATCATTCCCCAGCCAGCCTGATCACCCCCAATGGCCCTCCCTTGCAGGCCCAGTCACCCCTAACTTCCCTCCCTTGCCAGCCTGGTCATTCCTAACTGCCCTCCTCTGCTGGCCTGGTTGCCCCCAACTGCCCTCCCCTGCAGGGCAAGTTGCCCCTAACTGCCCTCCTTTGCCATCCTGGTCCCTCCCAATTGCCCTCCATTTCAGGCCTCGTCCCTCCCAACTGCCCTCCCCTGCTGACCTGATTGCCCACAACTGTCCTCCCTTGAAGGCCATCTTGTGGTGGCCATCTTTGACCACATGGGGCAGCCATCTTGTGTGTTGGAGTGATGGTCAATTTGAATATTACTCTTTTATTAGATAGGATGATAATATGTGCTGTGATATCATAGATATGATATCATGGTTTCTTAGAACATCTAATGATTTGCCTTCACATTCAATTTCTTTATCCATCTGGAATTGAGTATTTGTTTAAAATGTGAAACAAGATCCAATTTTTTTATTTATATATATAATCAATTATTAGCACTTTTATACTATTCCACACACATACAGTATTATCTGTGGCATAATATCTGTTTCCATGAATGAAGTACTGCTTTTAAGTTATGTATTCTGAACAATTCTGAATAATTTTTAGGAATATTGGCCTATGCTTGTCAGTAACATTTGTCTTAGCTAATAAAACTTTTTAAATATTTGATGTTTCTTAAATGGAAAGTCTCTAATTCTTCTCTCTCACTATTGCCTTGGTTAAATTTTGGTTTCTTGCTTTTTAAGTACATTAAAATATATATTTTTATTAATTTCAGAGAGAAAGGGAGAGGGCAAGAGAGATAGAACCATCAATGATGAGAAAGGACCATCAGTCAGCTGCCTCCTGCACGTCCCCTACTGGGGATCAAACCCAAAACCCGGGCATGTGGCCTGACTGGGATTTGAACCATGACCTTCTGGTTCATAGGCTGATGCTCAACCACTGAGCCAGGCCAGCTGGGCTATGTTTTAGTATCTACTTGCAAATTTCCATTATAAAAAATGTTGTAATTAAAAAACAGAGGACCATCAGTCAGCTCCCTCCTGCACGTCCCCTACTGAGGATCAAACCCAAAACCCGGGCATGTGGCCTGACTGGGATTTGAACCATGACCTTCTGGTTCATAGGCTGATGCTCAACCACTGAGCCAGGCCAGCTGGGCTATGTTTTAGTATCTACTTGCAAATTTCCATTATAAAAAATGTTGTAATTAAAAAACATATATTTTATTGATTGATTTTTTTAGAGGGAGAGAGGAAAGAAGACCCAGACACAAACATACAGAGAGAGAGAGAGAAAGAGAGAGAGATTTGCTATTCCACTTATTTACCCATTCATTGGTTGATTCTTGTATGTGCCTGACAAGTGATTACACCTACAACCTTGGCATATTGGGGGGATTCTAAACAACTGAGCTACTTGACTGGGGCAAAGATGTTATAATTTTTCATTGAAATTTCACTCAAACTATTGTTAAATTAAGGAAGAAGTTAATACACTTTTTATTTTAAATTGTTCTATCTTTGAACATTATACATCTCTACTCATGACGTTTTTAAGTCTTCAAAAATGTATAATTTCCTTACAATTTTCTTAAACATTGTTATTAGATTTATTTTAAGGCACCATATATTTGTACTTGCAATTATAATTGGTATCTTGGATTAATTATGTTATCTAACTTTGTTACTGATATTTTGTAAATAGTAACCATACCATAAACAAGTACTGAGAATTTTGTTTCTTCTTTCTTATCTATATTTTTTAATTCATTTTCTTGTCCTATTATGTTGAGTAGGTCATCCAGGATGATATTTGGAAAGTAAGAAATTCTGGGCCAAACATTTAAAAAAGCTGAAAAAATATTATAAACAGATATAAATGAAGCTAAATCATGAATTTAAAATAATTTTAAATATTGAAATTAAAATTTGAAGATTTGGCAGTGGGAAATGTGTCTTTAATATTACACGTTAAGTTTTAAGAATGTTGAAAATATGAGAATAATCTTTTTGATCATTTTAAGATACAAAGAAGATGAAGAGAAAGATTCAGTTGAATCACAATAAAGTTTCTTTTTGGTTTTGAAAAGGAAATTAATGCTATTTATATGTTCTAAACATCAAAGAAATAATGTAATAATGTAAGTGCAAACATTCGTATTAATATTGTAGGAATAGCTAGTAGACGGCATCTGTTACTGCTTAACCTGGAAGAATTACAAAATCTCTTAATATCAAGTTTTAACTGGAGTGTATATGTCCCAAGTAGATCCTGGGAAAGGATCTGGGGTGTTTATCTAAGGCGTCCCTTGAGATAAACTTTAACCGTGCAGGTGTGGGACATTCATGTAGCTGCCAACGAAGAGACTACTCTATGCAAGCAGGATCGAGTGGCAGGCTTAGGACCAGACGGACCAGAAGTTTTAAGCGTATATTATTTAATTATTTAAGCAAAATAATTCAATAAACTGCTGGAGGAATTACACCACATGAAACACATGCAGTTGCAAATCACACAGTTTTTTTTATTACTCACACAAATTCCTGAGCTGCGGGTACAAGCTTAGTTAGGGATCCCTGTGGTGCTGTCCTCAGGGTTCCAACAGCTAGGCTGGTTGGGTCCAGGAGCAAGGGGCCGGCAT
>NW_006287829.1:259755-275443 GCF_000327345.1 Myotis davidii
TCAGTCATGTCTCCATCAGGGTTGTTAGTCGTTCTTCTTTCATCTGGCAGGGAGAGGAGCGTGGAGCGGTCAGACCAACAAAGGGACGGGCCTTTGTAGCTGACTTGGCAGGCCAACATCTTTAGCTGGCCGGGGTCCATATTTAAAACTTGTTCGTACCTGTAGCAGAGCAGGTAGCTATCAGTGATTTATGTCGATGCACATATATTAATCTCAAACAAGGTGAGGGGGCTAAGGAGAGTATGTCACTCACACAAGTGTTTATCTTGACAAGTCACTCTGTTTCAGTTCAAATCCTTATTTCTGGGGTACACACACTTCAAGGCAGTGGGAAATGTGTCTTTAATATTACACTTTAAGTTTTAAGGAAAGTTAACTCAAACATTTTAAAACTTTTCTAACATTCTTTAAGCATTTTTAAACATTTCTACATTTTACTACAACAGTTTATCAGACACTTTGTGAACCTCAATATTGATATTTGTTTCTTTGTTCTCTTTGACATACAAAGTGTTCTACATAAATGATATACACAACTTGATGAGTTTGTAGATAACTAACTACATATCAATGAATTATCACCACAATCTATGCCATTAACTTAGCCATCACCTTCAAAGCATGTCTCCCACCCTCCTTTTTATTTTTTTTATTTTTTTATAAAACTACTTAACATAAAATCTACCCTCTTCATAAATTTTTAAGTATACAATACATACAGCAGATCTCCAGGAGTTATTCATCCTCAATAGTCAAAGCTTTGTAGCCTTTGACTAATACCTCCGTCTGCTTTCCCATCCTTTCAGCCTCTGACAACCACCATTCTGCTCTCTGCTTCCATGAGTTTGGTTATTTTAGTTTCATCGTATAAGTGGTATCATGTAGTATTTGTCCTTCTGTGTCTGGCTCATTTTGCTCAATATAATACCCTGCAGGTTCATCCATGTTGCCACAAATAGCAGGATTTCCTTCTTTTTAAACACTGAATACTATTATATTGTATGCATATGTGATGCTTTTTTTTTATCCATTCATCCTTCAATGAACCTTTAAATTGCTTCCATATCTCAGTCTTATAAATAATGCTGCAATAAGCCTGGGGATGAAGATATCTCTTATAAATCCTGATTTCAATTATTTTTCATATATACCTTAAAGTGGGAATGTTGGATTATAATTGTTCCTAAAAAAAATTTTTTTTTTTTGAGAAACTTCCACAGTGGCTGTATCAATCTACATTTCCACAAACAATGCATAAGGGTTCATTTTTCTCCACGTCCTTCAACATTTATATTTTATTTGTTTGATAAAAGTCATCCTAACAGGTGGGAGGTGATATCTCATTGTAGTTTTGATTTGCATTTCCCTAATGATTGGTCATATTAAGTACCTTGTCATATTTCTGTTGGTTTTTTTGTATACCTTCTTTGGACAAATTCCCATTGAATTTTTTGTCCTTTTTTATTTGTTTCTGTTTTTTTCTGTTGAGTTGCTCTTGACTATCAAACTAAAACAGTCGTGTACATTGGCTACTTTGTTAACCTCAGTATTGATTTCTATTGCTATATATTCGGATATTTTCTTTTCTAAAAATAATTAAAAACAATTTCTTCCAGGCTTATGGTAGTTAAGCTGCACTGAATACATTTTTGTGAAAAACATCCTCTTATTTCAGCTAATTTAAATGAGTTAGTACATGCATGTACAATTGATAAAGCCAAAGGGAACATTAAATTTTATATTTATCCTCTACTTTTAGTAAGGTAAAAAATAAAATTGGTGAATGTTTGTCTTCCCAATTATTAGAGGTGAAGCTTGTACATAATATGTATTTTAAACTTTTATAAAGAAAACACTGAAATACTCAGAAAAATTTAATAAAAATCACCACAATATTTTCTTTTCAAATCATTTTAGAAGAAACTTAAGGAAAATGGGCAGCTCTGTGAAAACAGTCAGTGCATAAAAGAACTGCTCTGAGAAAGACAATGCCAGGAAAATGAGACGATGAGCCACAGACTGAGAGAAAATATTTGCAAAGACACATCCATAATATATGAAGAACTCTTAAATCAAAACAATGAGAAAATGCAAAACCCAGTGAAAAAAATGTACCAAAGACCTTAGCAGAAACCTCACCAAAGGGGATATATAGGTGGCAAATAACCTTGTAAATAGGTGCTCCACCTTATATGTCATTAGGAAAATGCAAATTAACACGACAAATGAGATGCCCCTATACAACTGTTAGCATTGCCAAACCCAGGAACACTGATAACACCAGATGCTGGCGAGGATGTGAATCGACAATAACCCTCACTTATTGGTGGTGAGAATGCATACATGGCCCAGTCACTCTGGAAGACAGATGGGAAGACCAGGGAGGGTGAAGTGGATAGTTCAGTCTTTAACAGGGGATTAAAACATTATATGTGCGTAAGGAGCATGAAAGGATAGTTTTAAAGAGACAGAGATTCAAGCATCCACCTACTCCAACTCTATGCCTTGTGTCACAGCAGGCCCCACGTGACACATGGTCTCCAGGAGGAACTAGATTTCATTTACTAACAAGATAAAGAGAACGCTCAGAGAAGATACTGAGGCTGTAGAGGCTTTGGGTGGCAGCTGAGAAGCAGGGCAGAGCTAGTTTGCAAAAGAAGTGACACTTCAGCCCTGTAACAGTTTTGGTTTGTTTCTTTACTATCAGAATTAATCTTAGTTATTTGTGTGTTTTTTTTTTCTGTAAGTAATTCTTAAATGTCTTTCAATATATATGGTTATATAATTGTAGTCTATGATTGGATGGTACAGTCTTAGCCTAATCTTCATCTATAGTCATAAAATCAGTAAAATGATATAGGTCTAGCAAATCTATTTAAAGAATTAAAACTGGGATCGTGCCTGGCAAGGAAAGAAGGAGACTAAAATATGAAACCTTCTTGTCAAATAAGGTGAAGCCTTCCTCCTCTGTGCTTACCTCAAGCTCTGGCAGTGTGAAATCTGCTGCCTTTTTTAAGCAGGGAACTGGTACTGATTCTGTCGTGTTTGCTGTGCTGGCACATCCTGCCTCGCTTACAAGAATGGAGATATCAGGCCAAATTCTCCCTAACAGCACAGGGGAACTGCTTGGGAACTCATACATGATGGGAATCTTGAGGACAGCCAATTGGTGTTTCTATCTCAGGAAGCATCACAGACACTGGTCTCCCAAGATAGGGATTTCAAAGTCAACCTTGACCCCTGATGTCTCCCTCATCTCACTCTCCAATCTTTTCACTCATTAATCCTTCCCCTTGAATGTCTTTGGAATCTGAATTTCCCTTTCCATTTTCACTGCCAGTGCCCTAGTTCAGGCCTTGGTTATCTCTTTCCTGGAACTTCTCAACAGCCTCCTTTACAGGATCTCTTCAACAAATCTTTACTTCATTCCAGTCTACACTCCATACCACAGTCGAGTGGTCGCTTCAGAACACTACCATGGCGCATGCTGATGTCTGTTTTCTTAGAACTCCTGTTGAACCACTCAGGATTGTGCCTGTGAGCTTAATTACTGAATATGTATCTTGTTAACTGAATTAAGTTTTAAGCATTTCAATGAAGGGCTTACTTCACTTTTATTTTGATGATTTTTTTTCTGCTTTGCTCACAGTGCCCAGTGCAATGGTGAATGCAGTTAACTGGGTGTTTAATGCAGTTAGATGTTTAATTGTTTGATCATAGGTTAGATTTCAACATTCTGAGGGAATATCAGTTATTTTTCATTGGAAGCCTGCACTTAAATCTTCTATGGAAAAGGTCTTGGGTTTTCATTATAGTGCAAGATGCCAAGAACATTCTCTACTTTTTGCCAACATTTTTATCTATATAATTTATGAGATAAAAATATGATGCTAGACTGAAATCCCAATGGGGAAACTAGACATAAAATCTGTAGATAACTGAATAGTTCATCTTAGTTCTGTAATCAATATTTAGATATATTTGCATGAATTATAGTCATTTTTTGCATGAGTTATTGTACACTAGAGGCCCAGTGCATGAATTTGTGCACCAGTGGGTCCCTTGGCTTGGCCTGCGGGATTGGGCCAAAACTGGCTCTCTGACACCCCCCCCCCAGGGGTCGTGGATTGTGCGAGGGCACAGGCCAGGCTGAGGGACTCCACCAGTACACAGTCAGGGCTAGGGAAGGACAAGGGAGGTTGGCCAGCTGGGGAGGGCCTGCGGGAACGCTCCAGGGTATGTCCAGCCTGTCTCATTCAGTCCCAATCAGCTGGACCCCAGCAGCAAGCTAACCTATTGGTTGGAGCGTCTGCTCCCTCATGATCAGTACACATCATAGTGACTGGTTGACCAGTTGACTGCCCCCAGTGGTCAATGCACATCATAGCGAGTGGTTGAGTGTCATTAGCATATTATTAGCACATTACACTTTGATTGGTTGAATGGATGACCATACAACTGGACACTTAGCATATTAGGCTTTTATTATATTCAATAATATGCCTACCACATGGATGCCCTACAGTTGAGGCTCAATAAATGAATACTATCCCTTATAATTTTCAGACTTGGTATCCTATAGTCATATTTTTTATTTAGATCAGTGGTTAAAAAGGGGTAGTTTTGCCCTCTAACAATGTTTGACAGGGTCTGGAAACATTCTTGGTTGTCACTATCCCGGAGATGTTATTGGCATCTAATGAGTAGAGATAAAAGTTGTCGTTAAACATCTTATGATGCACAGTATAGTCTCTCAACACGAAGAATTATCAATTCCAATTGTCAATATTGGCATGGTTGAGAAACCCCCACTTAGAATTATCTTGTTTCCCCATTTTCACTGAAAATTTTGAAATCAATCTAGAAATTTGTATTTTAGTTAATAAATCCTACTTCTATAAGTACATCTATTTTAAATGATTTTGAAATAATACCTATTCCACAGTTACCCCAGCCACTATTTGCTATGCTAAGGTACTAAATGATCACTATAATGAAAGTACATGACAGAGATTTACATTTAATACTGAATATTCATTATGAAAAACACAAGGAAACTGACGAGTCCTCTGCTCCTAACCTTTTCTCAAATATTTTTTGATCTGTGGCTCAGAAAAATCTTTCTTATTAATTATACTTTGAAAATGTGATCACAAAGAAGTATTTTCTGAAAGTTAGTCAGAGGCTACAGGGCACTGGCTAAGCCAGAGACCTTCTGTTGCTAAGAACATGAAAGTCAGCAGTTTAGCTGTGTTTATACTAATTGGCCAAAGTAGTCTAAAAGGCAAGATTTAGTAGGAACTAAAAAATAATTTCTAAACTTAATTCAGCCTGATAAGATAAACCAATAGTTAAAATGTGGCATGAGGAAGAAAG
Source organism: Myotis davidii (assembly GCF_000327345.1). Classification (NCBI taxonomy): domain Eukaryota; kingdom Metazoa; phylum Chordata; class Mammalia; order Chiroptera; family Vespertilionidae; genus Myotis; species Myotis davidii. The sequence continues at coordinate 265,132 of NW_006287829.1, forward strand.
GCTAATTGCTCCCTTTATTTAATATCAGGACTAGAGGCCTATGCAGGAATTCGTGTATGGGTGGGGTCTGGTGGCCTGCCCTGATGGGGGCCCATTGGGCTGTGCTGGCAGGGGGGTAGGGCCATGAGCAGTTGGCCGGCCAGCCCCGCCCCTGATCGAGGTGTTAGGGGCTGATTGGGGGCTGGGCTGGCCTGGGGACAGGGGCTATCAGGGTCCAGATCAGGCTGGTTGGCTGCTGCATTGGGCGTTATAGCCACTGGTCGTTCTGGTTGTTCCACCATTCCAGTTGCTGGACTTTTATATATATATACATATAGACTAGCGGCCTGGTGCATGAAAATTTGTGCACTGGAGGGTCCCCCAGCCTGGCCTCCCCCTCTCACAGTCCGGGAGCCTTCAGGGGTTGTCCTACTGACAGCTTAGGCCCGCACCCCACAGGGAGTAGGCCTAAGTCTCAGTCTAGCTTCCCTCTGTGGGAAGCAACCAGTTGATCAAGGGAAGGCACTGTCCCCATCACCACCTCACTGCTGTTGCCTCTGGCCTCTCTCAGCAGGAGGCAACTGGCTGATCAGGGAAAGGTGACACCCCCATCATGTCATTGCTGCTGCCACTGTCGGCTGCCATGGCTGCCTGAGCCTCGGCCTGGCCCTCACAGCAGCAGCCATCATCCACAGCTGCGGCTTTGTCCGGAAGGACATCTGGTCTAATTAGCATATTACCCTTTCGTTGGTATAGATAAGACAATTTTAAAGAGAATGGGTTTCAGCGTTTTTTCCATTTGATATTTCACAATTTATTTCCCAATTTCTTTTGTTACATTTATATGTAGGAAAAAGCAACATCCTTTGGCCGTTTGGTTAAAAAACAATATGGTTGGGTTCTCAGATAGAGGAGAGGAAGAATTAATAGAGGGCATAGAGCAAAACTGAAGTCTGCTTTCCCGTTTCCATTCTGTGGAAACCTGCCCTGGTCAGCACTCTGAACAGATTGATCCATCTATCTGTATATTGTCTGGGCAGACAGAGGCTGCATGTGATAGGAATGGGGCCAAATAGAAGATGAGTTTGTGGAGGAGCAAGAGGGTGAAGTGATTCACAAGCTGTCTCCTATGGCAGATACTTCACACAATGTAGCAAACAGTACAACAATTCTCTGTCCTCATCTGACTGTGTAGAACATAGTTAGATGTTAATACCTCCTCGTAAAAAAACTTTAATTGACAATGTTTTCTAAAATTCTAAAATAATGAGTAGAGTCTTTGATAATAACGCTGCACAAGACTTATTAGAAAATTAATATTTATAAAATTGTCTACACTTCAGAGCTAAGTTAGAGAAGGGTCAGATTGATAAATAAATTATCTAAGTCCTTCCTGTGAAAAATAGCACCATCAAAATTTAATTCTTGCTCTGTCTCCTATTAAGGCTGAATCCTATTCCTACTCTATTGTGCTACCTTTAATCTTTGTAGAGTTTCATTCCCAACCCAGTTCACGTCTCACTTCATTTCAATGCCCTCTGTCTATCATATCTTACAAGTTCTGCAAGATTTAACTGAAGTTGTATTGATGGCTACAGTACAGCTCAGCCTAAATTGATTTCTTATTGTTTAAACTACCAAGAAACATTGAACTATTCACATTCTTAAAAATTTAAACAAACTATATACTTTTATATCTCACTAGATTGCATACTTCCTAGCATAAACCAGTCTTTATTCCACACTATGTTAAAATGCTTTCTTTCTATTATTAAAGATTCTCTGCAGAGTGTTTCTGTACACATTCCACAAAGGCTGTTGCTTGGGTTAATTGACACTAATATGTGTGATTGTACCTTGCTTAATGTTTGCCACAACAGTGCATGAGAACACAGTAAATTCTCATGGATATAAATATGTGAGGCAGATGGGGTGTGGGGAGAGCAAGGGGAAAATGGAGTGGGACAAAATGGAAAAATTCCTTGGTAGAGCTGGAAAGGTATATATAGAGAGACAGAAAAAGATAGAGATAAAGAGAGCAGAGAGAGAGAGAGAGAGAGAGAGAGAGAGAGAAAGATGGAGATGATAGATAATAGATAGATGATAGATAAATGATAGATAGACATTGTTCTGCCATTCAGACAGAAAATATTTTGTGTCTTTAACCCAGGAAGAGGAAAATAAGCAAAAGGAACTATTTCTTCCCAGGCAGAAAATATACTTTCCAGGTTATTTTCTCCTTCACAAAGAAAGGGGAGAATTGGCGGGTCCTTCAGGGAGAGATGGGGAAAGCAGAGGAGACTTTCCCCCAGCACAGGGTACAGGCAAGTTCTATCTAAGTCCTTCCTGTGAAAAATAGCACCATCAAAATTTAATTCTTGCTCTGTCTCCTATTCAGGCTAAATCCTATTCCTACTCTATTGCTTCAATTAAATGAGAAGCTAAGATAGCACAGCAATGACGGGGAATTTCGGGGAAGACCTGGGAGAGAAAAGGGTGGCGTGGAGGGCAGCTGGGTGGCAGGTTTAAGGTGACCCAAATGGTGATTCGGTTGTTAACTGTGCTGACTGCTACAGCAAACAGCTAGGGAGTCTGCCAGGATTCTCGTGGGGGCAAATAATGAAAATCAGAGTAGTTTAGGTTCCAACAATTGTGTTTGGCCAAATAATATATCATTTTGGAACGATTCACATCTCATTGACTGTCTGTGTCCAGACTGATTGCCAAGAAAGGATCTGTACTAGATATAAATTAGTGTTACACAATAATAAATACTATAGCTAACTTTTATTTTTCACAACTAAATGCCTGGAAAGTTTCCAACGTGTTCTTGTTGCTTACCCATATATTTACTCACCTTTTTTTCAACCTCCATATAAATAGTATAATCATCATCTGTTTTCTTCAGCCTTGAATGTTAGGTAACATCAATAAGTGTGTTCATTTCATATTGTTGTTGCTGTTTTTTTTTTTTTCATTGTTGTGGTCGTACTTGGTAATATTTAACTATTGTGCAGAAGTAGTTATAAGGACATGTAAAAACATCATCAAGTATACTTTCCAACTCTTGTTCAAGATTAGAAAGCCTGTGGCAATTTAAATGCTGAGGATTGTTGGAAAAGTCACATTATAATGGTTCACTGTTGTAGGTATCTTAGGCTATGTTTTCAGAAGGTATATATGTTGCCATATTTACTTTTAAACAGCTTTTCAAGTCCAGATCTGAAACCAGCATATATACATTCTCAAAAAATATTTGCTAAGTTAAATGGAACTTGAGCATTGATTCTAACTGTAAATAGAAAATATTACCCTAACAGTGGTTGGAAAACTGCGGCTCACAAGCCACATGCAGCTCTTTGGCCCCTTGAATGTGGCTCTTCCGCAAAATACCATGTGCGAGCGCGCATCTAAAGTGCGATTGAAACTTCGTGCCCCATGCACAGAAGTTGGTATTTTGTGGAAGAGCCACACTCAAGGGGCCAAAGAGTCGCATGTGGTTCGCGAATTGCAGTTTGCCCACCTCTGCCCTAGGAGATTTATTTCCAGAAGATAATTTATAAAAATCAGAACTGTTGAGCCCGGTTTAATGTGGTCTTATCACTGAGCATAAACCAAATAGTGATTCTTGTCTATTTATGATTGTGGGGGGTGGAGGGGTGAGGAGAAGTAGGGGTAGGTGTGTCAAAATCTCCAATGTACCTCTACCTCCCCCTCTACCCTTCAATTGGTAGAGTGTTTGAATTATACGTACTTGGTGTTTAGGCCAAATACTCTGTTGAAATAAAATTTTTACAGAAACAATGAACGTGAGCTGATAGCTAAGTATCCCACTTACACAGTAGCTAGGGTAGCATGATTGCATTCATAACGAGAGCTTTGTAATTTGTATAATAGAATCCTGAAAGTTTACTAAGTTTAAATGGTAAGGTTATATTTGTTATAGAGTAATTTGGGAATTATTATGATTCTAAGAAGGCAATTATGATTTTCGGATTTATTTCTATTATCGATTGCTACATAACTAACCAAACAACATCTAGTGGTTGACCGGACTCAGGAGGGTATTGCTTGAGTCTCAGTCAGTTTCAGTCGGGTGGCAGCTGGGGCTGAAGTCACCTGGAGGCTTCATCGGGACACTTGGACATTGGACAGCTGGGCTTCTTTCCCTTTCTATGTAGCATCATACACTCTCCTCTTCATCGCTTTCTGGTAGCTGAACTATTTAGAGATCTCAAGAACACAAAAATGGAAAATTCTAGGCCCTCTTAAGACTTAGAAGTAAAATGGACACAGGGTTCCATCACCACCTTCTACTGATGAAAGTCAGCAACAGGGCCATCTAGCACTTCCCCTGGGAGAGGAAACACAATGGGTCCGTGGCGGCCGTGTTTGGAAACCAGCTGCAGCAACGATCATTCAACACTCCAAGAGGGAATGGGCAATACATTGAAAGCAGGAAAAGAAACAGCATGAGGTTTAAACAGGGAGAAACTCAGCTACACGTATTTGATTATGTTTCCTGTGCAGAATCCATTTCCCTTGCAGTTCATTGTATTCAAATTTTCATGAAAATCATACATTAAATTAAGCAGAAATATGTCCCTGGTTACACATCCATTCAAACTTCTTTGGTAGGTTTGTTCTGAAAGAGTTTCCAGTTATTTTTTTCTTCTATAAAATCTTTTGTAAGGAAAAACTAGGTTATTAGAAAAATAATCCAATATTGACCCCAGTAAAACGCACAGTATTTTTTTATTTAATAGGAAAAACTACGAAGAGCAATGTAAGAATTTTCTCATAATATTTTTATCACTCATTCTCTTTTAATTAAATGAAAAGTAAGATACTGAGCTAGAAATCATGTTAATCATGCTCTAAAGACCAATACTCCAAGTATATTTCCAAATAATTGGAGCTGGGAAATTACCTGATAATTCATAATCTCTGTTCCCCTATATTTACTTCAGGTCTCAGATGAGATTGGTCCTATTTGTCTATCATATGGTTTTAAATTATGCTATTTTTGCTGAGGATGGAAATTTTTGCTTTAAAAATTGTCATATGAATAGCTAAAACAATTGTTTCAGTATTATAAGAAAAAAAACTTAATATCAATGAGTAAAAATTGAAAACAGTGTGGATGGAGTACTTGCTTATATTAAAGTGAACATTGCTAAATAATTTAAATTATAGTTCAGTTTATTTATCTACGCAGTATGTAGTTGCACTAGCAATAAAACAATATGGACCACAAAACTATTGTAAGATCCATTCTTGAGTTCTACTATGACAAAGTAAGGGAAAATGCCGTGGGTCAAGATAATTGAGCTATTTCAAACCTTCCTTCCCATCCCAAGGAATGGTGAGCCTGGCTCACATGTTCTCAAATGCTCACACATAATTTTTAAAAGCATGATTGCCTTTGTCTCTTCTATTAATCTCTTTCCTAATGAACATACGTATGCAAGTTTTTCAGACACTTCATAACCAATTCAACTTTAAATTTTAATTTTTCTACATAGTTGTTTATTCATTGTCCAATATATTATATTTTCCACATATAATCATTTTGACACTCATTTTGATCTCTTTTCCAGTTCAAAATGGTGTAAAATTACACGTTCTTTTTGTGTGTGTTTTTTTTTCTTTTTCCAGCTAGGTACTCTTCATTTACTTTAATTTAGAGTACAGAAAGAAAAGCTCATAGCATTTTTCCTTCCCCTAAGATATGTAAGTATTGATCTTAAATGTGAAGAGACTTGAGTGGTTCCACTGGGTTGTGATCATATTTTTTGATGTAGTTTAGGGGATGCCTAATACTTGAAAAATTCTGCAACTCTACCCCTCTATCCTCAGACCAAAATGGGTCAACTGTTTTACCTATGTATTTCCATATAATTCCATACAAAACATGGTGTAAATATTACTCCATTGAATTTTAAGTAGCCAATTATTTGCTTTCCATCTCTATATTACTGTTATCTCCTTGGAGGCATGACTCTGATAACAATTAATTTACTCTATAATTGAGAGAATTGATCGAAATACACTTAGACTTGATAACTGATTACCAGGGTTGGAAGGGTAAAAGGGGGAATTTAGAATTATTCAGATTTTTCTAAATTAGTGAATATTTGGAAAATAAAGCCATGAACTAAAATATAAGATACTGGTGGAAGGTTTATTTACAGGTATTTTCATGTAGATGACTGAGTTGGTTTTTATGATAACATCATTTTGGTTATATTATCATTGTTCATCAATAGTAGCAATCCTATGTAATTAAAAGGTAATATGCAAATTGCCCATCACTCCAACACACAAGATGGCTGCCCCCATGTGGACACAAGATGGCTGGCAGGGGAGGGCAGTTGTAGGTGATCAAGCCATCAAGGGAGGGCAGGTGGGAGGGACCAGGACTGCAAGGGAGGGCAGTTGGGGGCGATCAAGCCTGTAGGGGAGAGCAGTGAGGGGTGACCCAAGCCTTCAATGGAGGACAGTTGGGGGGAATCAGGCCAGCAGGGGAAGACAGTTGCGAGGGGGGGACCCAGGCCTGCAGGGGAGGGCAGTTGGGGGAATCAGGCCTGCAGGGGAAGGCAGTTTGGGGGGACCAGGCTTTCAGGGGAGGACACTTGGGGGGGACCTAGGCCTGCAGGGAAGGATAGTTGGGAGGGACAAGGTTTGTAGGGGAGGACAGTTGGGGGCAACAAGGGAGGGCAGTTAGGGGCAATCGGACCAGGAGGGGAGGGCAGTTGGGGGTGACCATGTTGGCAGGAGAGGGCAGTTAGGGCCAATCGGGCTGGCAGGGGAGCAGTTAGGTGTCGATCAAGCTGGCAGGGGAGTGGTTAGGGTGTGATCAGGCTGGCAGGCAGAAGCGTTAGGGGCAATTGGGCAGGCAGGCAGGTGAGAATTTGGGAGCCAGCAGTCCTGGATTGTGAGAGGGAGGTCCGACTGCCCATTTAGGCCCAATCCCACTGGGCAGTCAGACATCCCTCGAGGGGTCCCAGATTGGAGAGGGTGCAGACTTGGCTGAGGGACACACACACACACCCAAGCACGAAATTCGTGCACTGGGCCTCTAGTTTTAAATAATAAGATTAAGGTTTAGAAACTTTATTTTTAATTGTCTAACAGCACATAACTAGTGAGTTCTCAGAGCAATTGTCTTGGGTCTGAAGAGAATCCTCTCTTTAGATACCTAATGATACCTAAGGTGTTCCAGTCTTTCAGTGTTAGCTTGAGTAAAGTCTTTATAACATACTAATTTGTTGAGCACAAAATGAATAAATACCTGTGGAACAGTTTCAGAAATATTTAATTATTTGAATTCATGGATCCAAATTTAGAGGAAATGAGGGAGAAAACGTCTTGCAAACTCACATCTCCTATGTCCAGAAACATATATACATATCTATATGTATAAAAGTTTAAGCAACCGAACAACTGGTCGACTGGTCACTATGATGTGCACTGACAACCAGGGGGCAGTTGCTCAATGCAGGAGCTGCCCCCTGGTGGTCAGTGTGCTCCCACAGCTCGAGCACTGATCAGCTGACTTATGGGTGCCAGATGCAGGGCTCACAGCTGGTGAGTGCCACTGCAGAAGTAGCGCTCACCTCTCCTGATAGGGACTGACTGGGCGCGAGCCTGCGGCAGGCACAGCAACGCTGGGATGAGCGGGAGTGTTGCACTGTCAGTTTTGGCTCCATCCCTACAGGCCATGCTGAGGTAACCCATCAGTGCACGAATTCGTGCTCTGGACCTCTAGTACGATATAATTAGAGAAGCTTGGTGATTTAAGTCCCAAATAAGACCAGATCTAAATATGCATGTGGGCCATTTTTATTGTTATCTTCCAGCAGTGCTAGAAAATATTGACAAATCATGTTATGTGGGTCTCACATTGATGATTTGTTATCAGGCCTTCTTCAAAGATGTCCATTTAAAATTATGTCTTTTCTGTGTCAGTAGTTCTCATACATAATGGAATAATATGGCGATGTTTCAAAGCATTGACGGCACACGGAGGTGCCCACTTAGTAATACTGAGGGAGTTCTCAGGGATCTTTCTGAGCAAGGCTTAGATCCACATTAGCAACCTGTGCTCTCTATATTTTAGACAAAGTTACATTATGGTTTCCTGACACTAAACTCTACCCACTTGTTTAGACATTTAAAGTGGTTTACGTTGTCCTTTGTTGTTCTCTCTCCTATGATTGTAATTTCTCTATGTTAACTTTTTGTCCCAGATAAAAGAAAGTGAAACATGGTATTGTAATGAAAGTGGGAATGCCAGGCAGCAAATAACTGTCACCTAATGTCATAATTTTAATGCCAAATAAGTAAGAAAAAAGAAAGTCAAAACACAACATATTCTTTTATAGTTATACTAGAGGCCCGGTGCACGGCAGTTGGACATCCTTAGCGGTGCCGGGGAGCCACTGCACTCGCCAGCCGTGAGCTTGGCTCAGGGCTTCAGGCTGAACAGCACTCCCACTGTGGGAGTAAACTGACCATCAGGAGGCAGCTCCTGCATTGAGCATCTGCCCCCTGGTGGTCAGTGCTCATCATAGCAACCGGTCGTTCCACATTTTTGTCAATTTGCATATTAGTTAGGATCTTTTGACATTACCATCTTATTTTTTTCTCCTATAGATCATCAAAATTTTATCATAATCAACAGTCCGTAAACAACAATGAAATCCTCACAATGATAAGTTTATCATACATGTTTTGATTTTAATCTAACAAGCTAATTTCATTTCCAACTTTGTGGAGATTTTGCTATTATCTTTTATTGTTGTATTTACTGACCTAATTTTTAATTTCATTAATCTGTACTTTCCCTAGTTCTTTATTGTCTTCCATCACATTTATTTATAAGGAGTATAGGAAAAATTATTAGAAAATGACCCTCCAGCTGGAGCAAATAAGGAATGTGATATTTGGGTAATATGAGCAATTATTATTTTAAGCTATCCAAGTCCATATTAAATATCTCACATAAGCCTGGGATTATAAAGTTTGATTTGAACATGAGAACAACTGAATTAAACACAGCTGAATAAAGAGATTTATATGAATTCTACTGGGAGCAGTGCAAGCCCAATTTATGTACTATTCATAAATGGGCATGTGATATCATGTTAATATTCTAAGTGTTTATGGTCTTATCAATATTTTTGATTTTTTTATCCTTTGAGGTAAGTATATACACAGAAAACAATATACATGCAAATATATTTTTGGACAAAATCTGATTTTACCTCAATTATGGTTGGATTATTCTGGACATTTTTATTTCTAATAATAATAATTACCAATATATCTGTCATAGTTATTTAAGTTCCTAAAAATGAAATAACACTTATAAATCATACAAAGAACACTATTATTAAATTCCAAAGTTTCAATTCTAATAAAGCCATTTCTTATAAACATAACTGTATTTTCCTCTGACAATGGCAAATTTAATAAATTACATCTATATTTATGATTAATTGACAAATTTTGAGTATTAAAAGAAAATAAGGACATATACATTAACTCATGAATGCATTCATTTATTCATTTATGTGTTTCTAACTTATATTCGTCCCATAGTTTTGACTATCAAATACATTTATCTTTTAAACCTCAAGTTAAAATCCCTTAGTTATTTCATATCTAATTGCTCTTCCATACATGTATTAAATCCAAAGCAGTGTGACTCTGTAGGATTATCATATAGATTATAATTCCCGGGTTCCATGTGCATAAACTTTATAACTTGGGACTATATTATTTCATATTTACATTTCAATAGACTAATACAACAGAAATCACAAATATACCACTATAGAAATTAATAAATTAAACTTATTGTTGAATTGAGTAGCATAAAAATACAACTTAATTTAGTAAAGAATAAAGTAAGAACTCTTTATAGGAACAAATTAATTATCCCCACTGGTTTAGAATCTTGGACAAGGTATATCGTATGATAAGGTGCAAGAATAATTCCAAGTGTAAAAAAACTTATCTAGTAAATTCAGAAACATCTAATAAAAAAAAAGCCATCTGCTATAAAGAAGAATTCCAGCCAAGAAAAGGCAAAACAAAAATATTGGTTTCACAACCTTGACATAAAAGCTACTTATTTTCAATGCCAACTTCTCATGTCTTGCCAGTTCAAAATCACATCTCTCTGAGAATGGCATTTAGTCTCATTGGAATTGATATTTAAAAGAAACCATCTTATCATACCAGGAATTAATGTGAAAATAATTTTTCAAGGTGCCAAATTGTAGTACTTATATATAAACTGTATATAAACTATACAATCTAATAA